>NW_020624820.1:2299996-2549265 GCF_003573695.1 Papaver somniferum | reverse complement strand
GTTCTCAAGTTTTGTTTTGGGGGGTCGTATTGGTTTTCGTACGGGTATACACATTGACTTTTCACGAACCAATTTTTAGAAACCCAAAAGTTATTTCCTAAGAAACCATTTAAGTACCAAGCCTATTGAGTCACGTACGCGTACTCTAGGTTATTTTCTAATTATCAAGAATGTCATCACCCTCTCGTACTTGTGATTTTGCAAGAGAATTTCTTGATAAAGGTATTGGTTTCGAGTCCAAAGGGAAGAAGAAAAGAACCCTAGTAGAAGTTGATTATATCAAATACCAAAGTCCTGAGGATTATTCTGATGTATCATTATACCATGCTTATACTCATCAAGATGTAGATAATGATGAGATGGTTTCGGCCGAAGTGGTTCATGATTTTCTTAAATACTTTGAGGAAGCGAAACTGCAGCTCGTTGATACTATGTAGGGTATCGATGTGTTAAGAACTGAGTTGAAAAAGGTTAACTATGACCTTGTTCTCATGAAGACACATGTTAAAGATCTTCTCAAAGAGGATATCTTCTCTGAAAAAGAAGTGGATGCTGTCAATCACAAGCTCAAAGGTCTCAAGACTCGTGAGGGTTCTGGAAGTGCTCTTTGATTTCGGTTAATGGTCGGTTTATGAGTCTTTGCTTTTAGCTTGTTATTTTTATTTTGTCTAGGAAACTTATGATACTTTATTCTTGTGTTTTAAAAAGGATAACTAGGGTTTGGAATAGCAATTATTGTGATTACACATAGCTATTGCCAACGATTTTCATCTTGCAATGTTTTAGATTTATTTATTTAAATTCTAAGTTATTTGGAAGATGATTTTTGCAGTATTAATCTTTATTTGTTTCATATATTGCAAATATTTTATGGGATATATGTGTTTACATCCATGAACTATGATTGTCCCATATATGTCAAAAGTTAAGTCTATTATGCAAATATTGATAAAAGATAGAATGAACTTTTGAATATTCCGTAGTATTGATCTTTCCCTGATCCACTTCTATGTGAAAGTACTGTATGGCTCCGTAAGTTTTCTTATGTTGAGCATTTCCTATTAAATTAATCATTAAGGTTCCTTTGTGGTTAATTTAATTGAGTTTTCTAGATACAAATTCATGTTTCATGTGATTTGTTAAAGTCCAAAGAAATCCTTCTTTTCTTGTAAAACTAAGTTCGCTCTTGTTGTTCTTTCGGGAATGACATTTTGTGGGCGAGAGTTCTTAATTGAACTTGTGCTTAATTGCCAAATCTTTGTGGGGAGTGCGGATGTGGAATATTGTAGGAGTTATCTTGTATCTTTATAAACTCCTTGATGAATACACTAAGTTTCGACTATGTTAAATCATCAAAACAAAGTTGATATGTTCTCTTTTAGTCATGAATAATCTCTTTGAGAATTTCATTATGATCCCGCTAGTTTACGTACCTTTTCCAATTTTATATTGGCAAAAAGTGGGAGAATTATTTGGTAGTTCACACTACATACATATGGTTGACGGATCATTATGTAAGGGGGAGTGGTTTTCATTGTGAGATGAAGTATTGACTAAGGGGGTGTGATACATATCACCATAGTATTATTGTCAAAGTTGTGATACAATTGAACTTTGATGTGGTGTAATAATACTATGACATTGTATAACAATAATCGAGAACATCTGTTTTCTTATTGTTATATATGGCTACGGATCTTCAACAACTATGATGTAGATTTGAACACGTTCAGAATCACTGGAGTACTTGGAGTGACAAAAAATTCAAGGAATGTTGAAGAACCAAGGAAATCAAGCATTTGGATGAGAAGCTACAAAGTTTATTTATTTTGCAATCCATACGTATTGATAGTTTTGTCACTAAAATTGACAAAGGGGGAGATTGTTAGAGCACTGCTCGGTCGAACTCGCATGCGTTGCTATATCAAGCTTGTTTGTCAAGTTTAGGTGTCAAAACTATAAGTCTTGATTTCTAGTCTACTTATAGTTATGTCTCGGATTAGGTTAGAATGTATAGTTGAGCTTTAGACTTCACGATGTTCATCGATTGTAGACGAAGATCTACTTAGGAGAGATTGGAGGAACTTCATCAACAAAAGGTATGTGGAGACTTAAACTCATCTATCACTCTGAAGTCTATTTTATTCTATTTCCTATTGAGGCTAAGTCGAATAGCTATATAGACTTTTACATTATGCACATTTGATATTTTGAGCTGAGTTTAACCCGCTTATATCTTTCTCGAAATATGTGTAGGAAAGCTTTTTGCTTTAACTACGTTCATCATTATTCTTGACGAGCTTAGTTGGAAACAGTTTATTTGTTGGAAACTAAATAATGAGTCAAAAGATGATCATATGAAAATCGTCTTGTGTTAGAGCACTGCTCGGTCGAACTCGCAAGTGTTGCTATCTCAAGCTCGTTTGTCAAGTTTCATTGTCAAAACTATAAGTCCTGATTTCTAGTCTACTTATAGCTATGTCTCGGATTAGGATAAAATGAGTAGTTGAGCTTTAGACTTCACGACGTTCATCGATTGAAGATGAAGAACTACTAATGGGAGCTTGTAGAACTTCATCAACAAAAGGTATGTGGAGACTTGAACTTATCTATCACTCAGAAGTCTATTATATTCTATCTCTCTTTGAGACAAAGTCGTATAACTATATAAACTTTACATTATACACATTTGATATTTCGACCTGAGTTTAACTCGCTTATATCTTTCTCGAAATATGTGTTGGAAAGCTTTTTGATTTAACTATGTTCATCATTATTCTTGACGAAAGTCAAAAGATGATCATGTGAAAATCACATGGTAACATGTTACATGATTTGTATGAGACAATCATTTGATGTAGACTCAGAATGTTTTGTATTGATTATTCGATCACTTGGAAATTGCTTATAAGCTAATAATTTGTGTGAGACAGCTATTGTCTTCTTCTAAGAATGTTTCAATGATTGAAATGAGAGTTAACAAAATTAACCATTGTCTGAAATATAGAACAGTATGCATACCCGTATGCAAACTGTTGTAAGAATGATCCAGGTCTGGGAACCAAGTATGCATACTCGTATGCGAACGGTTTAACTATCAAAGTCCGGGAACCACGTTTGGGTACCCGTTAGCAAACTTATTCACCCGAGTTCGGTCTTGAACGACAATATGCGCATCCGTTTGCAAACTGTCAGACATGACCAAAGTCCGGAACTTAAGTTTGCGTACCCGTTTGCAAACTTATGAGGTTAAGTTCTAAAGTCGTCCAAGTATGATTTCATACTCATGAACAAATATATTTATAAACTAAGGAATGCAATCTTTGCAAACCGTGGCTAAAATATTCATGAACTGATTCTTTTGAATCAATCCGATTTTGCTTCAATTGTGTCTTGTATTCTTCTATGAGAATACAAAAAATTGAAAAACTCTATGAGTAACACAATTAGATTCATTTGATTATCATTTGATCTAGAAGCGTTAAGATGAACATGGTTAACACAAAAGTGCTCATGTGGCTAACTTCGGTTAACTGTTAGTGAGACAACTCACTATACACATTTAGGCACGGTTAACCATATCTAAATGAAATATATTTCATTTTTGTGTAAGCTAAGACCATCTAACGATGGAAAGATATTAGCTTGAATCTTAAATCAGGTTTCATCTAACGGTCAATATTGATTGCGTTGTTACAAAGTTATCAAACCCTGATTTGAATACTATATAAGGGAGAACTCTAACAATTGGGAAACCTAATCCCCACGCCTCCTGCGTGATACTAGTAGCGACTAGAGTCTGCTTCCACATTTATTTCAAAAGGTAAAGGCCCGCCAGGCCACAAAAAAACTAACTAAAACGAAAATAACTAACACCTGGCATTTCCAAAGAAAAGAGAAAGCCTGGGCTTCCATGGAACAAAGTTGAGGAACCCCTAGCTAATTGAGCAGCAAATTTCTCCATAGAGTCTGCTGCAACATTTATTTCACGAAAAAACATGTTTGAAAGTAACCTTCGAGTAAAGATTCTTAACTATTTTCCCATCTTTCTAAATATCTCCATGGTATATTGCCACTTTGAAAAGCATACATTGCACTAGCTAAGTCTGAAGCCACAATGATGCCATCTACTAACAGCTTAATGACCCAATCTAGTGCCCATTCCAACCCTGAAATGGTGGCTTCAACTTCAACTTTTTATCATGGCAAATGAATTGGTTACTACAACTAATAGCGAAGGTATATCCATTTTGGGTCATGGTTCTAGTACTTTGTCCTTTCCTTCCCAAAATTTTCATTTAAACAAAATCCTACATGTTCCTAAAGCCTTCTATAATCTCACTTATGTTCATAAATTTGCTAAAGACAATTCTTGTGCTCTAACCTTTACCTCCACTTTTGCATAAAGGATCCGAGGACTATGAATATTGGAGCCTAGAACCATATATGCAAACCCAAGGTTCTTTTTCACTACCAAACATGAACTACCAGCTGCTTACATTGCTACTATTGAACCTCCAACACCAACATGTTATTCTCAAGCAAAGAAACATCTTGTTTTTTTGTTTTTTTTTGAAGCATGAAATTTATTAGATTAGACTGAAATTATACAGGGGTATGTAATACCCATAGAATTTGTTATTACAATAGAACTGATAGATTTCGGAATTGTATGTTCCCATACTGCTGTCGTGAGTCTTCCTATGGAGCAATCATCCGCTGCTCGGTTTGCTAAACCATCTGCTGCTTGATTTGCTTCTCTGGATTTGGGTGAGCCTTTTGTTTGATCTCTGCAACCAAGTCAGATATATACCAAGGGGGGGTCTGTATCTAAGGTTATAAATCTCATCAAATATATCGAATCCGTTTCAAATTGGACTTTTGACCATCCTCGTTCCGTCGTCGCTATGTGCATGGACCAGGTCTCCGCTGCAAGTGTTGTGGTGATGCCTAGAGGTTGTGCTATTGCTAGGATAGTGTTGGTTTCCTCATTTATACAAATAATACCTGCTCCCGTTGTTCCGGGGTTTCCTCTTGCTGCGCCGTCCGTATTGATTTTGATCCAATATGATTGAGGCCTGAGTCATCCTACAAAGATGGTTGAAGTTGTTACTGTTCTTTATGATGGGTTTGGATATGGCTGCATCCCATGGAGCACTGGTGGGAGGTGTGTCTGGGCCCAAGAATATTCCTGTTGTAGCTTGATGGCCATTTGCATTACATTTATCGAATTTTGTTGCTGTCGGTGATACATCACACCGTTCCTGGCCAACCATAAGGACCAAAAAAGGAAGCAGAAGGTTGTTATCGGTGCAGGTACTTTTGTTTGGAGAAGTTCGGATATGGTTGTTTGGTGAGGTAGTGAAATGGGTATTCCTTGCGAGGCGACGTGAAGGTTTCTAAGGTGGTTTAGTAAGAGGTTCCAAGAATCTATAGTTGTCTGACAATGTAGCAGAATGTGACTGGATGTTTCGGGATTAGAACTGCATTGAGGGCATAGGTAGGAGTTCGTGAGATGGATGCGATGAAGAATGTTGAGGGTTGGTAAACCCTCATTAATTTCTTTCCACAAGAAAAGCTGTACTTTTGGGGGACATGGGAGTTTCCAAAGGAAGTTGGATGGTGGAAGGGGGTTTTGGTGAGTTTGCGCAGAAGCGCTAATGAGGCAGTTGTATCCTGAAGCAGTAGTATATTGTCCGCTTTTTGTAAAGGGCCATATGATCCTATCGGGTTGATTTCTCTATGGGATGTGGATGTTGATGATTCGTTGAATTATGGGGTGGGGTGGTAAGCTTAATCTTTCATGATTCCAATTCCTGGTTGATGGGTTGATGATGTCTGTTACTGATTGTATTGGATAACAAGAAGCTGGGTTAATGGTATTTTCAAATTGTGGTATCCAATTTTCTTGTATGGGGATGTGTAATCCATCTCCTATTTGGTGGAAGAGATGTTGTTTGAAAAATGGTATGAGCGAGGCCATTTTCCTCCACTGAGGGCTAGGTGAAGACGGCAGTGGTGGGATGCTTTCGAAAATGGGGGTCTGATCAAGGTATTTTGCATTATATAGTCTGGCTAAGATAGAGTTAGGGTTATGATGAATGTGCCAAACTCGTTTCATGAGTAGTGCTTTGTTTTGTTCCTTACTACTTCGGATACCGAGCCCTCCTTGTGATTTGGGTTTGTGGAGCTTGTCTTTTCCCAGTGGGTGGAATTTTATGATTGATGAATCATGACCCTAGAAGAAGTTTGTCTTGATAAGATCAATTTTTTGGTAGATATGAGAAGGAAGGATTTGTGTTTGCATGAGGTGGTTGGCAGTAGGGGTTAATGATGCTTTTATGAGATCGAATCTTCCCGGTTGGTTGAGGCATTTGGTCATCCATCCTTTTGCCTTGCGTGCCAGCCGTTGAAGCAGAGGGGCAAATATGTGGCTAGAGGATCTACCATGTTTAAATTGTACTCCTAAATAGGTAGGGGGTTCGATGTTATTGGCATGTTCAAATTTTGGGTTAAATTATCCAATTGGGGTTGTTCTAGCTTCAGATGATGTATCAGTGTGGATTTAGAGTCATTGATGTGTTGACCCGCCAAAGTGACGTAAGCCTGTAGCAGCAGTTTGAGGTGATTGGTGCCTTCTGGAGTTTCTTTATATGTTATCAAGAGATCATCCGCGTACATAAGATGCAATATTGGTGGAGTTTTTTGAGAAATGCGGAGCCCCTCTATCTTATTTTGTGCTTCAAGTATTCCCAAATTGGTGGACAGTATTTCCGCACAAATAATAAAGATATAAGAAGATAGAGGGTCTCCCTGTCGTATTCCCCTGGTTGGATTGATGTATCCATGCGGTGTGCCATTGATATTGATTGAGTAGGTTACCGTAGATATGCATAGCATAATATAATCCACAAAGTTGGAGGGGAAGCCTAAGCTGGTGAAAGCTTGTTTGATGAATCCCCAGTCCAAGGAGTCATAGGCCTTTTGAATGTCTAGTTTCAGTGCTATTTTAGGATCCTTCGTACGGTATGATGTTCCGATGTGGTGAAAAAGTTCAGCTGTGATAATTATATTATCATGAATAGATCTTTGATGCACAAAGGCACTTTGGTATGGGCTTATCAAAAATGGGAGTATAGGTCGTATGTTGTTGACCAAGATCTTTGATATGATTTTGTAAGTGACATTACATAATCCTATCGGTCTAAATTGAGATGGTTTTGAGGGATGTTCAATCTTCGGGATTAGAGTGATGTTAGTGTGGTTCATGAGAGGGTGAATGCAAAATCACTCAAAGAAACTTCGTACCATTGCAATAAGTTGTGGTTGGGTTGTTTCCCAGAAAACTTTAAAAAATTTACTGGTAAATCCATCTGGTCCTCGAGCGCGATCTGATCCTATGGAGAAAAGCGCCTGTTTGATCTCCTCAGTGGTGACTTCCGCTGTTAGTTTCTCACATTGTCGGGGGGTTAACCTTGGTATTATTGCCTCGAACAGGTTTTCATCAATTATTGTTGGAGCCGTAAACATCTTGTTTGGTGTGTTGCAATGGATAAGGAACATACTGCTCTTCTTGAAGCTGACACTTGGAGAAAAGTTCCACCTTATCATTCACAAAACCTAGTTGGTTGGAAATAGGTCTATAAGGTGAACCATAATGCACATGGTTCTATTGAGAGGTACAAAACCAGAATTTTAGGATTTCATCAGCTGGAGGGTCTTGATTATAATGATACCTTTAGTCCAGTTGTGAAACCAACAACTATAAGAATTGTACTTGCACTTTTTGTAAATTTCAGTTGGCACATTAAGCAGCTAGATATCAACAAACTCAAGGAGGATGTATATAGTACAACCTCCAGGCTATGAAGACGTTGATCACCCTGAGTATATGTGCAAACTCAATAAGTCCTTATATGGTTTGAAGCAAGCACCAAGGGCATGGTATGAAAAACTTGCAGATGCTTTAATTCCATTTGATTTCAAACCATCTCTAGCCGATTCATCTTTGTTTGTTCATAAGTTGGGATCTAAACTTACCATTGTGCTTGTTTATATGGATGACATCATCATTATTGGAAATAATATTTCTCATTGTAACAATATTATCACTCATTTGGGTACTCTTTTTCCTGTGAAAGATCTTGGTGAGCTGAATTATTTTCTTGGTCTGCAAGTCACAAGGAATGCATATTGTTGGGATCAAACCATGCACATCTCCTTGTCCTGCCAACTTCAAGCTTTCTGCTTAAGATGGGGATCTATTTACAAATCATACATAGTAAAAGTATCTAGTTGGCTCCTTGCAGTGTCTCACATGGAAAAGACCTGACATAAGCTATGTAGTAAATCAAATTTGTCAGTTCATGCATGCTCCAACTTTTGTAAATCTTCAGACTGCTACAAGAATTCTCATGCATATCAAAGGTACTCTTGGACATGGTCTACTTTTTTCAAAAATATTTAATGCTTTGTAAGGCTATACTGATGTTGATTTGGCTGGTAATCCTTATGATAGAAGATCAGCTAGTGGGCATTGTATCTTTTCTGGTGGCAATCATATTTCTTGGTTCTCCAAGAAACAACCTACATTGTCTAGGAGCAGTATAGAAGTTGAATATATATCTCTTGCTTTTACAACTGTAGAGGTTCTTTGGATTTGTCACATTCTTAAGGATCTTTACAGCTTTATTCCTGTTCCTCCATCTTTTTTGCTTGTGAGAACAAAAGCTCCATTGCTTTAGCCTCAAATCCAGCTCAAATCCAGTATTTCATAAAGGATGAAACACTTGGCTTTGGACTTTCATTTTGTTAGAGAATTACAGGGGGTTATTCAATTGAGATTTATAGGGAATTTTGAAGACATTCCAAATCTCTTGTTAGTCGATAGGGAGTCTTTGTAAATCTTTGAGAGTTTCTATTATTGGATAATGACTTTCTGAAAGTCTTTAGAATTCTCTGTTATTGGATAGTGGCTTTCTGAAAGTCTTTAGAATTCTCCGTTATTGGATTTGGTTTTCCAAATCAATGATTTAAGGTTATGAGAGATTTTTAGAGACTTTTAAGTGAAAATATACCATAAAAGGCTTAAACAAAGTCTCTCAAAAATAGGTGACATTTGGAGAGATTTTAGGATATTTTGAAAAATAAAATAAATAGTAATAAATAAGTAATGATGTAACATTGCAAAAATTAACATGGAAGGTAGAGTTAGTTTGCCCCCTTTGTGACACAATCTCAGCCCCCATCCGCTTCGGCTCCCTTGGCTACGTTACCCATGAGGCTCGCTGGTAGGCTAGCACATCAACCTGTTCAATTAATATCGTATTATGTTGTTGGATCTTAGCTTGTTAGGCTTCCAACTAGTTAATGTAATACTCTTTATCCGATAAGAAGTAATAAAACTTTATTATTAAACAATTTATAATTCGTACTGAACTTTATTATAAATAATAATAAACCAATAAGTTATAATAAATTCCAGGCATATAAAAAAATAACTATTATTTTCCAAAAACTCCACATTATGCGAGATCTCAACTAAGGCTTCAATGGGTTCAAGTGCTTCCGGGTATCACTAGACCCAGATCCGGACCCTACTTATAAAAATTGGGTCCGATTCCTAAATTTGTGGACCCAGAACTGGACCCGTTTAAAGTTTCGGGTACCCATTAGGTATTAAAAAAAATATTAAAAACTTAATGTTTGTCTCTTTTTAACTTGAATATAAATTATTTTTATAAAAATTTATTATTATTTCTTTATTAATGTACTAAATAAAGATTAAACGCAAGAAAAAAATGAAAAAAAAATCAAAACCAAAACTAGCAAAGTACTTATATTTTTGCTAAAAAGATGAATAATGGGGTACCCGACGGGTATTACCCGTTTGGACCTATTAACATCGGGTCCGAAGTTGTTAATGGGTCCAACTTTAGGACACATAATCGGATCCAAATCTACCGGGCACGGTTCCGGGTAATAGGTACCTATTGACGGCCCTAATCTCAACCCATGCATTATGTTCGTGTCCAATGTGGTTTAATTTTCGGTTGAAAAAATAGTCACAATTTCTATTAGGCACGCGTAAATTTACAATTTTTCATCGATTATATTCTTCCATTGTTTTTATTAAATCTATAAAATATTTATTATATATTAATTTTATAAAATGAATTTTGAATTCTTTTTCTTCTTATTTGATTATATAAGATAACTTCCTATATATTTTTGTCTCAATGACTCAGTGAGATTTCCTAAAAATCACTCAGAAAGTCCCCCAAAATCAATAGACTTACAAAGAGTCTCCCCAAATCTCTTAAAAAAAATTCTTTCAATATCTCTAAAAATCCCAATTGACTGACCCCCTGTTAGTCCAATCCAAGAATTTGCAGGTTGTTTATATTTCTACACAGTTCTTTCTTTTTTTGATAGGAAGAGAAGATTTTATTGAGAAAAGAAGAATGTACAAGATACTACCAGTGGTAGTAAGAAAAAAAAATTAAGTAAATACAATGTTCCAGTTTTGTACAGTGTAAGCAAAGTTTACATGAACCTTGTTACCAAAAGCCGCTGCCAAAGTAAGAACTAGTGTTTTTGCATCACTGCATAATTCCTCATCTAGCTTGTAGGTGTAGTTTTCTTCAAAAACTCTGCAGTTTCTTTCCCTCCATAGAACCCACACGAAAGCAGCAGGGATAAGTTTCCATACCACCTTAGCATTGCCAAAGAATGGAGTATTGTACCATGTATTTTCCAGATTAAAGAAAGAATCTGGGAAGACCCATGCCCAACTTTCAGAAGGAGTTATAGATGACCAAACCTTATGAGCACCTTTACAGTGAAGTAAAATATAATCTTGGGATTTTGTACTGTCTCCACATAAGCTGCAAGAACTGTCAATATCCACTCCCTTGTCTTGCAATTTTTCTTGAGAATTTAATCTTCCATGGACAACACACCATAATAAAAAATTAATTTTAGGAGGTATTCCATGTACCCGCACAAAATCATAAGGAAAATTAGCTACTCCATCTTCTCTAATCACCTTTGAATATAAAGATTTAACTGAAATGGTTCCATCTGAATTTAGAGGCCATCTCCTAACATCCGAAACAGTATCCAGGATTGGAGGAGTTGAGTCAATAACCTGTAGAAGAGCGGCTAAAGAATCAACTTCATCATTTGTTAGAGTTCTCTTGAAATCAAATTTACAAGAGTTATCTGAAGTGATATGATCAACTAAGCTTGCATTTTTAAGTTTATCCAACTTATACAGATTGCTGAAAGATTTCATAAGACATAATTCCCCTCTCCATCTGTCATGCCAAAAAGAAGTGTTCTCTCCTGAATGAATGCTGAGAGAATAGTTTGCAGTGATAAGAGCACCAACTTCAACAATGGTCCTCCAACATGAAACTCCATGGGCTGAGTAAACTTTTTCTGGGGTCCAAGATGAAAAAGAGCAACCATATTTTTCTGCAATTAGTTTATACCATAAATGTGATTTTTCACTCCCAAATCTCCAACACCATTTGACAAGAAGAGCTTGATTCATTACCCTGAGATTAAGAACTCCTAAACCACCTCTTTCTTTTGAAGCCATCACCAATTTCCAATTAATCAAATGAGAACAGTTACTTCCATAAGAATTATGTTCCCATAGAAAATTCCTCATTTTCTTCTCCAAAATATTTATTATTGAAATAGGGGCTTTGAATAAAGAAAAGTAATACATTGGAAGAGAGCTTAAAATGTGTTTCAGAAGAGCCAATTTACCTCCTTTTGAAAGTGAAATCTGATTCCAAAAAGAAATCCTTGCATCAACTCTTTTAAGAATGGGAGGCCAAATAGATTTGCAGTTAGCTTTAGCCCCCAGAGGCATACCCAGATACATGAAAGGAAGATTGTCTGTTTTGAAGCCAAAAGCAGTTGCACATTCCTTGAACTCTGACATATTTCCAATTGCAATTAATCTTGTTTTAGAAGTATTAACCTTTAGACCTGCAATGAACTCAAAGCAATGAAGTAAAGAGAAAAGGCTTGTAAGTTCTTCCTTTTTATTATCCACAAAGAGGATTGTGTCATCAGCATAGTGTAAATGATTCACAACAAGCCCATCTTTCACTACTGAAAAACCATTGAAGAGACTTAGATTAAGAGCTTTATCTAAGTATCTGGAGAACCCTTCCATGGAAATATTGAACAGTAAAGGTGACAATGGAAAACCTTGTCTAACTCCTCTTGTGCTTCCAAAGAAACCAAAAGTTGAGCCATTAATCAACACAGAAAAAGATGTTGTAGAATAACGGTATCTTACCCAACTACACCATCTTGTACTGAATCCCATCTTCTTCATAGCAAATTCCAGATAGCTCCAATTAACTCTATCAAATGCCTTCTCTAGATCTATCTTACAGATAATCCCAGGCATACCAGATTTTAATCTGGCGTCAACAAGTTCATTAGCTATTAAAGTGCCATCAAAAATCTGTCCACCCTCAATATATGCACACTGGACTAGTGAAATGAGTTTAGGCATTACCATTTTAAGTCTAGTAGCTAGAACTTTAGCTAGAATCTTATAAGTACTAGTAAGCAAACATATAGGCCTACAATCCTTAATTGATTCCACATGATCTTTTTTAGGCACTAAAGCTATGAAAGTAGAGTTATGCTTCACCTCAATATTACCTGTTTCATAAAATTCTTGAATTGTAGCCATGATATCAGATTTTAAGAAACTCCAGCATTTTGTGAAAAACATTAGAGGATAACCATCAGGTCCTGGTGCTTTGTCTTGTCCCAATTCTTTAATAGCATTCAACACCTCTTCTTCAGTGAAGTTGGCATCCAAAATGTCAGATTCCATTGCATTAATGCTATCAAAGCTAATGTCTTCCAATGGAGGTCTAATGATTTCCTCTTCCATAAAAAGATTTTTATAGAAATCCACAATGTGATTCTTCAGCTGAAGCCTGTCATCTGACAACACCCCATCAATGTACAATTTCCGTATCTTGTTGTGCCTTCTTCTAGCAGTTGCCTTACTCATAAAGAAATGAGTGTTACTGTCACCTTCAGTTAACCAGTTTGTTCTTGATTTGATCTTCCAAGCAACCTCCTCCATCTTTGTAACTTTCTCAAACTCAGCTGTATGTTGTAACTTCTCATCCAGTTCTGACTCAGATAAGAGATCATCTTCAGCTAAACTATCAAGAAATTGTATCTGAGAAAGAATATTCTTTAGCTTGGCATCTGTATGCCCAAAGGTTTCCTTGTTCCACTCCTTTAACTTCTCCTTGAGAGTTTTTAGCTTACACCAAAGTATAGTACTTGGAGTACCTGCAAAACAAAAAGATGACCACCACTCTTCTAACATATTAATGAATCCATTCTCCAAAAACCACATAATTTCAAATCTAAAAGGGCTAGGTCCCCAAGAAGGATCAGAAATGTCAAGAATGATAGGAATATGATCTGAGGTAGGTCTAGCTTTGGCTAATTGGGAAACAAAAGGGTAATGGGTTTCAAAAGAGGGGGATATTAGAAATCTATCAAGTCGGGGATATTTCTACGCTGTAGCAGGCGGCTGGTATCTTCACTAAGGGTCTTAGTACTCCCAAATTTGAGTTTTTAAAACACAAGGTGAAGGTGAGGGGGCTAGTAGCAGTATGTGTTCTTTATATCTGTTTTTATCCTGCCCTTAGTATTTTAGTGACTCTGTTTATCTTTTTTTCTGTATAACAGTTCTATTGTTTCTGTTATTAGTTACAGTCGGCTTGTCCACCTCCTGTGTATTGTAACAGTCAATGCTGTCACTACCTGTATGTCCTTTTCTGAGTAATGAGAAAGAGTTTTGTTGTTTCATTCTAAATCAACTACTTGTTACTTAAAACCACATATCCCTGCCCTATTTTAGTTTTAGAGCATTAAACAATCAAAGGGATATCATATAGGATGGGAGAGAACATCTCTACTAACTATACAAGTGAGATATAGACGGTACTACTAAAGCAGTTAAAGAAAGAGAGAAAATGAATATAGAGTAAAAGGAGTTTTAGGATAATTTCAAAGTGTGACTAAAACTTGTGGGGCACAATCATACACTCATGTCATACTAGTGCATACCCCGTTTCTGTACTGCAGTTTTCACATACTGCCTACAACTTTCTGGCCTTGTTAAGTCTCGACTGAAACTAATAAAACAATTAACTACTGTACTATTTCAATCCGCGACAATTTGCAATTCTAACAAAGTATTACACACTGTAAGAAACACGATGAACCAAATAGCCACAAAGCAATTAGCAATGTCAATATTATTGAGTCTTACGATTTGATAAGTTTTGCAAACTATCATTACAGGTCAGGTCATAGAAAAGAAAGTAAAACGATAGGAAATATTAGGTAGCAGAAAATAACAGTAGTCAATATCAGACGAAAACATAAACTTGAAACCTCTTAATATCAACTGGATCAGTGCTGCTACTGGTTCAGTCGCTTTCTGAATCTCTTTATCATTTTCTTCGCATCTGTATACAGAAGCTGACCCTGTAGTGGACCTGGTGGTTGATCCTCCTGGGGTGGATCCTCTGGCTTAGGAACCTCGGCAGCACTATTAGGATCATGCTTATGTGCCTTTAAATTAGTGAAAAACATCTTACAAGTATCACATTTATACTGTACCCTGCGTGACATTCCTGCAAGGTAAGATAACCCAAAATTAACCAACTAAAATAAAATATGAAACTAAAGTAAGAGAATTAAGACACTACTTACCTCCAGGCAAACGAACGGAAACACTAACGGTTGACTCCTTTCGGATACCATAGTCTCCAAGTGTGCATCCATCCATCTACTAGCTGCTTTCCAGCAAAAATCAATCTCTGCTGATTTGTGCGTATTCCCTCCTTCTGATAAATCATCTTCTTCAGATATAAGATGGTGGTGCAGCTACCTACCATCAGACTGATAGATTTTCCAGTTAACGCTCTCACAAAAAGCAAAAATGATGGTTCAGGCAAGCTACAAGCAGCAACTTGCTTCTTGAGCAAGCCTTCACCATGAAGGACCTGCCACAAACACCAAAAAAAAAGAGAGGACTTCTTAAGCATATTATATATAAAGACATCCAGTGATTATGAGTAGAAAATCAACTCAAACGCAAACTCATACCAAGCGGAGAAGAAGGGAGCTACTTTCAACAGCTTTACGCCAGTCTAGTTCCTTTCTGTACTTATCTGGTTCATGCTGCCACTAAAGAGAATGAAGATGGAAAGAGTTTAAATGGCTTCACGAAAAGGAAAAAAAAAACAAGGAAGAAAGCATAAATAAATGCTTGACTGAGATACACGGACAGAGTAAAGCATTACGGCCAAAGGTACAATAATAAATGCTACCAGAACCAGAAGCATTACTTTTAAGCTGAAAATGTCATCATCGAACTCTTCAGCAGGTTCATCCTTCTTCTCTTCCTCTTTGGCAGCAGCAGCAGCTGGAGCTGCAGCAGAACCAGAAGCAGCAGCTGGAGCAGCTGCAGCAAACTTGCTTGGATCCTGAGATTGAAAAGAAAACTGTTTACAAAATGTACCTACATAATCAGTACAAAATCATTATAAACCAAAAAAGCACGAACCTTCAAATATTCCTTCACTTGCTCAGCCTGAGGGAATGCGTACTCTGTGGCAAGAGCAACAGCCAAAAGGTACTTGTATGCATTGATGAAAATGTGAGGAGCAGCAGCTAGACTGGGGTATGGGATAGCCAGAGACAAGGAAGTAACCATGGAAACACCAGCAACGAGCTTCCCCATCAGGTCTTCGTCAGTAAGATCAAGCACCTCAGGACTGAAAACTGAGCCATTGTCATAGACAGTAAAGACAACAAGACCATATGCAAATGGCCTGATACCCAACTTAGCAAGCAAAGCAGCCTCAGAAGATCCGACCTTTTCACTCTTCTTAATAAGTTCAACAGGGCTGATGATTTTGATAGTACCCTTGTTAATCTTGGTTGGGACTTGGGATGTTAAGAACCTTCAAATATTCCTTCACTTGCTCAGCCTGAGGGAATGAGTACTCTGTGGCAAGAGCAATAGCCAAAAGGTTCTTGTATGCATTGATGAAAATGTGAGGAGGAGGAGCAAGACTGGGGTATGGAATAGCCAGAGACAAGGAAGTAACCATGGAAACACCAGCAGCGAACTTCCCCATCAGGTCTTCGTCAGTAAGATCAAGCACCTCAGGACTGAAAACTGAGCCATTGTCATAGACAGTAAAGACAACAAGACCATATGCAAATGGCCTGATACCCAACTTAGCAAGCAAAGCAGCCTCAGAAGATCCGACCTTTTCACTCTTCTTAATAAGTTCAACAGGGGTGATGATTTTGACTGTACCCTTGTTAATCTTGGTTGGGACGTTAAGAACCTTCAAATATTCCTTCACTTGCTCAGCCTGAGGGAATGCGTACTCTGTGGCAAGAGCAACAGCCAAAAGGTACTTGTATGCATTGACGAAAATGTGAGGAGCAGCAGCAAGACTGGGGTATGGGATAGCCAGAGACAAGGAAGTAACCATGGAAACACCAGCAGCGAGCTTCCCCATCAGGTCTTCGTCAGTAAGATCAAGCACCTCAGTACTGAAAACTGAGCCATTGTATAGACAGTAAAGACAACAAGACCATATGCAAATGGCCTGATACCCAACTTAGCAAGCAAAGCAGCCTCAGAAGATCCGACCTTTTCACCCTCCTTAATAAGTTCAACAGGGGTGATGATTTTGACTGTACCCTTGTTAATCTTGGATGGGATGTTAAGAACCTGATAAATAAGTAAAGGTAGTCAGTATAAGCAACTTTGAAAGTCTGTATAAAAAACTTTAACAAATTATAAGGAAACCCGAAAGAAGGATGTCTGGGGTGGATCCAACCCAGTGTTGCCAGGTGGAACTATATCATTAACTGGGGCAACAAGCCCACACGAGCAGGAGCTCTAACCTGTTTACAAAATACCATTCTTTAGTTCAGCGATTTAAAGTAGGATTGATATAGTTAAGTCGGAGTGCAATGATCTAATAGACGTGATGTGTTAACACACTATTGAACAAAATTCTCTACAAAACGAAGATTAAACAAGAAAAAGTTCTTAATGCTTTATAAATATAGAGATTCAGGGAAATTCAAGAGTTAAGATAAGTTTAAGATTCAGGGTTATCAATATAATACAAGACGAGCTATTTTAATCGCCAGAATGCAAGAAAGTTTAATATGTACATTCCATCAAGTTCACCGTTATACAGTTATACTTAAAAAATATTATAAGTTTAAAAAGGACATGAATACAAGAGGACTCATGTTAGTATTGTGACTAAGAAGCATTAAATATACATTCATACAAGCACACCATCATAAACTAAATGGTCCAGGGTATCACTGTTCAAACAATTATCAAAAACAGGACTCCTAACAAAATCAGAGAAGAGACAAGCTGTTCTTGTTCTTACAATTTAAAAAGGATAATATACTTATAAAAGAATACCATCAACAAATATTATAAAGGAAAAAAGACCTAATCATCTGTTATAAAATTAGAACTTCACAAATATTACTACATGAATCGATACTGAGCTAGTTGTGCATTTACAATCAACAATTAACAAAGATGTTCACATGTTTTTCGTGTGGATCAAATCACTAAAGCTTTTAAAAGTATAGTGTTTTTCATGGATTCACGAACTGAGTTTGATATTGACAACAATCTGAATCATCATTACACAAGTATCTATTCATGGATTACATTCGAGGGTCTAACTTCCACAAGCATTTGTATAACCAATAAACAACTAGTTTTAATCTGAACAGCAAATCCAAACGAGAACGATAACCAATATACGAAAGCACTCATTAAAAACACTCATAGAAAACAATACAACAGATGTAAATGCAGTGCAACTTTTAATAATAACAATATCAGATGTTACTATCACTAGGAAAGAAAGACAATAAGTAAACAGTAAATAATATCATAAATCAACACCAAACTTTATCTTGGGGAACTTGATCCAATACATGATCAACTTAGTTCCACCAAACTCTTTTCTAAACCTAAACTAAGTTAATTCCAGTTCTTGATTAACCACACATTTCTCTACAATCTGATTTAATTAACCTAATAACCACAAATTTCTCTACAATCTGATTATTAATTAACCTAATTTTGGAAATGTCTCTTAACTCCACCACCAACACAAACAAAGTTAGGTCGCAGGAACACAAAAAAAAGTTCCAAAATCAAGATTTGAAGACTCGTTAAAACTTAATTCGACTCTTCATTTTACACCAAATTTACATGAACAAAACGATTCTTGAAGAATCACTAAATCTCGTATGTACTCAAAAGATTAGATACAGAACATTAAGAGGAAAAGGAAGTTCAAATACCTTGATGCAAGGAGAATTAGGGCAATTGAATGTATTCAACGCCATTGACAAGAGCAAACTTTTCCGTGTCGGTTTATGTGATCAGCTCAACAGAAGACGAAGAAGAAGGAAATGAGAGAAGCGAGCAAAGGAATTTTAGGAGACTTAAGGGACTATTTATAAGTGAGAGTGGCGGGAGAAGAAACTTGTGAGAAGGCCAATTAACCTTAACCGTTAGAATTAATATCGACGGTACGATTTTCGTCTCAGCACTGCATGACTCTTTGTATATCAACACCATCAGTGTGTTGATGTTGACATTTTCGGGCACCAGGACCACCATCAGAGTCATGAGCTCGGTTTCGGTTTCGCCCCGAATACCTCTACCTTTAGGCTTCGCTCTGTTTCTATTTCCACCATCGGGAATAGTTGATTTAAGCTTAGGCTGAGGAACCCTAGGAGAAGCTGTTTCGACATCGACACCTTCATCCATTAGATCATCCTCCTCAGGTTCGAAACCGACGGCTTCTACATCTGCGTTGGCCATTATCACTACTTCCTTTTGCTCTTCTTCCCCGATTGATTTTTCTATCTACTTAGACAGAGAACACTTGGACAGAGAAATGAGGAGAAACCGCTTTTAGTTCACTCAAAGAGTCTCGGAGTCTCGGAGAATATAATTTAGACCTAATTGGCTTCCCAATCCAATCAAATAGAGGGCTTGTCCAGGATACTCATTGACTAGTGGCTTGGTTAGGGGGTGTCCTAAGGCATCTCTTTCTTCTATTAAAAAGTAGATTTTTGTTACCGGGAGAGCAAAAATCGTAGTTAACTCAATAAATTAGAACCAATTCATTGTATTTTTCTCACTCGGTCTAAAAAATCCTTTATAGCCACACTAATTCTTCACACATAATCAAAGTCCTTCTCCTCTTTATCGTGTTTTCTTTTGTAAAAAAATATCATAAACATGAATCCTAGAAGCATTAATTTTTAAATTGAGAAAAAAAATCGATTTCTCAAAGGCGGAAATGACTATCGATGCTTGAATAATCGATTTTCCGTTGTACGTTCTTACATTGTTTACACAGAGATTTCGTTTTATCTGCTCTGACGTCGAAACTTGAAATTGTTAGCATTGTTGTCGCGAATGAATCATAAGTTTCCCTGAAAAAAGTTGAACACCAGTGGACTTCTAAATTATAAGTCAAAATTATGTATGAACAAATTAGAAAAGTAGGTAGTACCACCCTCGTCACAATACGATGGGAATGGAGGAAGATGGCACTGATCAAAGCCTCACAGAAAATAACCCATCTTGTAAATAAGCAATTGTATACGACTTACTCGTATGATACTAGGATGAATATATAAGAAGGAAATCCAGACTTGTTCATACCATCATATACTTATATCTTAGCCTGCATATCAATAGGTTCGAGAAGTCTTACATGAAAGATTTTATTTATTGTTTCAAAAATGTAAAGTCAAATTCTAGGGTTCATCATCGTTCTCGTTCATATGAGTGGAGAAGATAAAAGAAAAATAAAATAAAATTTTAAACGCGTGTGAAGATTATATATGTGTGGTTCGTATGGACATTTTAGACCGAGTTTGAAAAATATATCGAGTTTGTCCTAGTTGGTGAGTTGATCACCATTCTTGCTCTCCTCCGATGACATTTTGCTCTCCCTCTAACAAAAATCAAAAACTAACGTAAGGGCAATTCTATGGGATGTACGAATTAAGAAATCATTATTACAGGCGTCTCAGACTAATCATGTAACCTCTTCAACACAGATATATATACTGGCAATGTTAGAGCCTCGCCTAGCCTCGCTTTTAATATTCAATATATTTTATAATTTATATACTGAATGACTCAGTATCCTCTTATGCATTCAAGACTCATCATATTGGGACTTCGAAACATCATTGGTGCTTGCTGCCACACTTCCCAGATGATTCATCATTATACAAATCCATTCAGAACCGGTATAGTGCTTCTACTATCTTGTACCTCGTTTTGCAGCAATATAATGCTCCTAAACAGATTTCCTACTAGTATAAAGCGACTAATTAATTAATTCTAGTATTATATTCCTCAATTTGTGGAAGGATTTACGCACTTGATTCCCTTAGCTGGCGTCATTTACAGCCTAAGAGTTGCTTCAGCCGCAGTGAAGACTTTTGATACCACTTCGCCTCTAACAAATAAGCCTATTAATTAATAGAGAAAGTGCGTATATCGCTCGACAAAAACGCCTTGGGGATGATTTAGCTGTTTCTCTTGCTAAAATCAAGATGTTGGAAGAGGACTTGAAAAAGTTCAATACTAGCTCGAACAAGTTAACCACAATGATACGAACAAGTAAAAATCATCGTGATATATGAGGATTGAGCTATAACGGAATAGATGCTCCAAGTATAAGCAAAAAGGTACAAATTTTCAAGGCCAGTAATTCTTCTCAACCAAAGGCTTCCACAGGAGTCAAAAGTGAAATACCTTCACCGACAATTAATGTTCCAAAGAGCAAAGTCTATCGACCTCCGAAGCCAGCGCACATGCATCCAGGTAAGAACATTCCTTATATTTGATATTATTGTGGAAATAAAGGTCACCTGGAAAGGGGATCTCGTTTTCGCATAAGGAATGAGAAACTTCACGATGTTCTTGTTTGGGCATCATATGTTAAGACTAATCCCATTGATATTATAGGTTGTAATTGTCCAACCTTTAGGCAAAGGAATTAGTGTTGTGATAAACCTAGATTTGCCTGTAAACGTCGTACGAAGACTTTTAATAATATCAAAAGGATAACTTTGTAAAGACGACGAGATCCGACGCTCCCAACTGGAGAAAGACTTACTTGCAAAAAAATCGCCATTCCAATTCTCTTCCGAGAAATCTTAAAGAGAATAATGGGAAGAAGGTTCTGGTCATTCCTAAAGCACTCGGAAGTGGGTTCCAAAGAACATCAATGGTGCATTGAGTGTCAAAAGAAATGATCTCCCAGAAAATTCCATGACTATGCCATGATTTTGGAAGTTAAAAATTTCCTGGGAATGATGGATATAAATTTGAAGGGTTCTAAAAGTGATCCCTTTTATGATAATCCAAAGGTGGAAAACAAGAATATGTGGAAGAACAAACAAACTAAACCAAAAACTGTATATGGTGAAATATCCATAGGTGAGGAAAAGTTTGTTTCAATCGCATGTGGTGAGCAAGACATTATTCACCCTAACACAACTTGATTGTGTTGAAAGTGTACCCTTACCAAGAGAACTGCGTTAGTAAGAAAGATGGTGAGGAAGGCACAAGAATTAAGGGGCACATTACGTTGGGTAAGATGTTGAATATTTGGTGAAGTCATAGGATTCATGATTAGATTCTTCTAAAAAGATATATCCATAAACTTGAGCAAGCTTTATGATTTTATGGGATAATTGGCATTTGGTACTGGGGCTTTGTCCAGGACTAGGTTTTGGTCTAACATTTGTCCAACGTTAGGGATTAGTACCTGGACCATACATTGACTCAAGTTGACCAGTTAAGTCTAAACTTTTTTTATATGATTATTTAACAAATTTAATAAAATGTAATTATATAACGCCCTTAACGGCACCGTTAGGAAAAAAGAAATGAAAATCCAATAGAATTGTTCACTATTTCGGCGTCTGTTGAACGCCTCATTCATCTTCATCCAAGACCATAATACCAAGATCACCACCATTAAAATCTCTACATCATCATGCAAAAATCTACGACGATCCCAATACGGAAAAATTGAGTGAAACCCTAAAACAATCACACAGAAAAATAAAGAAATAGATATTATCATTAATCGTTGATCATCAATATTCAGTACTTGGGAGAGATTTAACAGTAACTGTTATATATCTTCACTGAGAAACACCTCCGAGATTCATCATCAAAATTAATTATCTCACCGTTTTATTACAAATCCAAAAAAAAACCAAGTCTTCAATCTTAGGGCACTCTTAAACTTCAACCAGATAGCCCTGATTTCATCTCCAACCTCAAATTTATGCCTCTCAAACCAAAATTGAACACACCAAAACCCTTAAAATTCCTCCAAACCCATGAATCAATTACCAAAAAGCAGAGCTGGAATCAAAATGAGAATAGAAATTAGGGCCACTTGACGATCCAAAATTTTCACATGAATCATGCTCGTTAGCAACATTAGGGCTTATCATAAGAAATTGTTGAGCAGTTTCTCCATAGAATCGAACGATCTGGTAGTGAATTGTGATATCGAAGAGATTCGAGAGACAATTCGATGAAGGTTTTGCATCGGAGACTGTTGTACACAAGGAAAGGTTAGGGTTTTTCCTTGTATGATTCTTGAACAAAACTTTAAGGAAGGAGATTAATGGGTTTAAGGGTTATGATTTAGGGTTTAAATTATTATTTTTTAAGAAAATGAATTTCAATATGGGATTTAATCACAGATGAATTAAATATGAAATTTTTAGGGCAGAAAATTAAGTTTAATCTTTCAATCACATATGAGAAAAAGAAAAAAAAGAGGGGAAACAATTTCATGATGGCGTTGATATGGGATTTAAAGAATAGAAAAGGGATGAAGATGGTTTTCAGACCTGGGTTTCTATCTGTATGTATATGGATCTAGAAGAAGAAGATGCAAATGGGTTTCCATTCAAGTGTGTGACGGATGAATTAAATTACATAAATGATACACGTACCGAAGCAGTGCACCGTGATGTGCACCATGATCAGATCCAAGGGCCATTAGGCAGCCCTGGGGGAGATTTGCATGGGGGTGGGGTTAAGGGTGGGGTCCACCACCTTTTTTCTCTCACACCAAATATCACAGGCACATCACGGTGCACTGCTTCGGTACACCAAATATTTCTGATTAAATTAAACAAGGTTGAAATCTTAGCCGTTAATCTGTTAGGTGTATGGAGATTTAATGTAGATCGTCCACATGCTTGATGAGTTAAGGATACGGTTAATCATTGTTACGAAAGATAAAAATATATTCGTAAATACGTATTAATTAACTGCAAATTTAGCCACGTCATAACTTAACTGGTCAATTTGGGTCAACGTCTCGTCCAGGTACCAAGCCCTAACATTGGACAAATATTAGACTAAAGCCTAGTCCTGGAAAAAATCCAAGTACCAAAGGCCAATTATCCCTGATTTTATTATTATATGCTTGATGCCTTGATTTATTAATACCGAAAACACTTTTGTTTTTGAGATTTTATGTTTCGCTAAGTGATTTTATGGAAATTTGTGTATCATCGTGATTAATTGTTTAAACACTTACTTGAAGTTAAATACCCAATGTTTCTGAAGACAAGAATTCTCTTTTTTTTCTTCATGTTGAGACATTGCTCGTGTCCATGCCATAAGGTTATATGACCTTCTTGTGAGAATGGTTATGACTGTAAATATCCTTAGTGGTTGTCATAATTGTCTTCTATATATGCACCTAAATTTAAAAGAGTCAATATATTTTTATACGACTCAAGGTGTACCACGTCACTTGTGAGTCAAAACTATAATGACTCCATGTGGGTATCAACACTTTTTATGCCCTTTGTAGAGTTCTCACTGCCTATCTGATTCCTAAGCAAGAGACGAGAACAAGATCCATGAGAATTTCTACATAACAAGATAAGAAGAATATGTATTAGATAATCCACCTAATCATAATGTTGATATTTAAATTTTTGGGTAATACTCTCAAGACATGATAATCGTACAAATTATGGGTACATCATT
Source organism: Papaver somniferum (assembly GCF_003573695.1). Lineage (NCBI taxonomy): Eukaryota > Viridiplantae > Streptophyta > Magnoliopsida > Ranunculales > Papaveraceae > Papaver > Papaver somniferum. The sequence continues at coordinate 2,525,060 of NW_020624820.1, read as the reverse complement.
CACCATTAGTGGAGGGATAATGGATCAAAGGTGAAGTACACATGATAGACAAACCAATACGGCTAATGATCCATATACCTTGTGTATCATTCATGTTTATCTAACTTGATTTGTGTTTAAGTTCTAAAATATACAGGTTAGAAGAAACAAACAAAGTCAATGACTTTTGTTTTTGGTGAATTGCAAAGAAGAATATTGCTTGAAGTTCACGTTCTTCGATATATAGACTTATATGTGCACTTTCTTCTTTGTCAAGGATATCTTTTCATACGGTTTTGGTAGCCATTCTTTGTGTAATTTTTTGCGGCAAAGATTATTTTTTTCTTCTAAGAGTCAATCAAATTTTGTATGTTCTTTGCAAGTTTGTATCTTGAGTAAGATGATCGCAAATATTTGATCCTCATGATTATTCTTGTGTATTGTTTGACTTTTAAGATATTGTTCTTTATTATCATATTCATATAATTGGAACCCCATCTCATGATGATTTTTGCTCAAAAGTTAAAATCTTAACTCTATTTGTTTATCACTGGCTAAAGAGGAGTTAACTATTTTGAAAATGGTAGTATTGATCTCTTTATGATTACACTTTTGTGAATATACTGCTACAGGATTCCGTGAAATGTTCTTTAGGAATCTACTTACTTTCTTGATTGCATAACCACAGGGGATAAGTGGTGAACTTTAATTTCTACGTCCGTACATGGCTAGAGAAGTTATAATTCATATGTTGAGTCATATCACGTTAATTATTCTCTTGTTCATAACTAGCGCAGAGAGTAGTTTTTGTCGATGATTATTTTTCTCACAAAAATATTTTATCTCAGTGCCTCTAACATTAAGATAACTATTTTTTAAATTCTTTATTCGTAACTGGTGAGAAGGGAGAAAAATATTGGGATACGAATTTACTTTATTCGTAGCTGGCAAGTAAGTTTGTATGTACAGGGAAAATCCTTCTCTTGTGATTAGAGTCAAGGTCGCTCATGTTGTTTTTTTTGGAATGACATCAAATGGGGAAGAGTTATTTTGAACTTGTGCATAAACGTAATATCTTAACTTGTGGAGAGAGGCGAATGTGGAACTGTAGGAGATACTTGTAGTTATACGTCTCCTTGATGCAAACCGAGTTTCTTAGTAAAATCGCCTAAACTAAAAACTGGTAGGTATTTTTTAGTCTTGAATACTGTTTTATTTAATTCATTATGATCCTTATTTTTCGCCTTTTCCAATCAGTGCGGCTGCGATGTGGTCGGGCCACATACTCGAAGTATGTGTCCCCTCTTTAAATGCCGACACAATGTATAAAGTAGGAAAAAACTTCCAAAACAGTTATATTACCTAGATGTTTATCTTTTTTTCTTTTTTTAACTTCCTACTTTTTCTCAAATAGTAAAACAATTAAGAGGATTTGGAAAGGGCAGTTTTTTTTAGTTAAATAGGTGTTAATTGTGAATATCAATATTCTGCAAGGCACGTGTCACGGTTTTAATGGTCGCATGTAGGTTAACTGTGTAGGCCTCGCTATACAGAGGAGTCTGAGGAGCAGCAGATGCCTTCTCAGATCTACTTTATCCCATCTCAAGGAAGGATACCTCAACGGCTAAGATGAAGAAGTAGAACCTAGCCTAGAGAGGCAGCTGGCGAAGGGACAAAGGTAGATGACATATCCAATCAGCATTTAATGTGATTAGAGTCAAGGTCGCTCATGTTGTTTTTTTTGGAATGACATGAAGTGGGGAAGAGTTCTTTTAAAATTGTGCATAAACATAATATCTTAACTTGTGGGGAGAGGCAAATGTGGAACTGTAGGGGATACTTGTACTTATACGTCTCCTTGACGCAAACCGAGTTTCTTGGTAAAATCGCCTAAACTAAAAACTAGTATGTATTTTTTAGACTTGAATATTGTTTTGTTTAATTCATTATGATCCTTATTTTTTGCCTTTTCCAGTCGGTGCGGCTGGGATATGGTCAGGACACATACTCGAAGTATGTGGCCCCTCGTTAAATGCAGACATGTTGTATAAAGTAGGAAAACACTTCCAAAACAGTTCCATTACCTAGCTGTTTATCTTTTATATTTTTTTTTTTAACTTCCTACTTTTTCTCAAATAGTAAAGCAATTAAGGGGATTTGGAAGGGCAATTTTTTTTAGTTAATTGTGAATATCAATTAACTGCAGGGCACGTGTCACGGTTTTAGCGGTCGCGTGTAGGATAACTGTATAGTCCTAGTTATACAGAGGAGTCCGAGGAGCAGCAGATGCCTTCTCAGATCTACTTTATCCCATCTCAAGGAAGGATACCTCGACGGATAAGATGAAAAAGTAGAACCTAGCCTAGAGAGAGGCAGCTGGCGAAAGGACAAAGGTAGATGACATATCCAATCAGCTTAATGCGCAAATCTCTTATCTACACGCTTAACCAAAGCACGTGGAGAGAGATGAGATGGCAGAGTCTGACTGGCGAAGGCTAAAGGTGAACGAAGGTACAATCTGTACTGAGGCTGGGTAGTTCCCGAAGGAACGTGGGTCAGCTGAGGTGGCAGAGTCTGACTGGAGAAAGCGTGCGGTGAACGAAGGTACCATTTGTACAAAAGGTATATCAGGGGATGATGGACCCAAAGACAACAAAGATATATCTGGAGCAGAAGGGGCTATAAATACCAAGCTTCACTAACAAACAAGGGTATTCAATACCCAGGAGAAGAAGATCTAGTCTTAAGCTTATACCTCTTTAATGTTTAAAACTTAAGTATTTACTTCAACTTGAGTTCTCTCTATTACTTTGGGAAGCATTTAAGATCTTTGTAACCATCAAAATTTAATACAAACAATCACTCATTATCCCGTGGACGTAGACAAAAGTCGAACCACGTAATCTCTTGTGTCTCATGATAACTTAGCAGTATTTACATTATATTTGTGTTCTTCGCTATTATTGAGATCTTAAATACCTTTTATTACGTAGCATTATCAGTTCAACGGAGATATCAATACTACTTAGTATTAGATTCTCTGAGCTGTATACATTACGTAGACTATGGGAAAATTAGTAGTCACATTAATAAATAAAGAGGGTCCACATACAAAATGCATGTGTCCGGATCACATCTTAGACCGAGGGTTTGCCAATTTTATTGACAAAAAGGGGAGAATTATTATGTAGTATCCTACTACACATATGGATTTTCAGAGCATTATGTAAAAGGGAGTCGATTATTGTTTATAGGTTCTACCTATTTTTCAAAAGTAAGTATTGACTAAAGGAGGGAACATATCAACATAGTGCCGCTTCAAAGTTGCGGTGCAATTGAACTTTGAGGAAGGTATCAATACTGTGTTTTTGTATAACAACGAATAAGTATAGTGAACCTTCGTTCTAACAAAGCTCTTTGTGAGCATTCTCATAAGTTGTTAATGTCGTGGATCTTCAACAACAAAGGTGCTGAAAGAACACATGCAGAACCATAGACGAACTTGAAGTACGAAGAATTCAAGGCGTTTGTTGAAGAGCCAGGGAAATCAAGCATAATGGAGTTTGAGATGAAAAGTTTAGTTATTTTGAATCCATATATATTGAATAGTTTTGTCACTAAAATTGACAACGAAGGAGATTGTTAGAGCAATATTCGGTTGAACCCACAAAGTTTGCTATCTCAAGCTTGTTATCAATGTTAGATGATCGAAATTATTTTTGATTTCTAGTCTACTAAGTTAAATCTTCGACTAGGTTAGAATTTGGTAGTTGAGTATCATGCATCACCCTCGAAGACTGAAGATCGATGAAGAAATTTGAATAATTTCTGTATCAGGTATGTAAAGACTGAACCAATCTATTTTATTCATTATCTTACCATTTTATCTATTGAGAGTATGACTTATAATAGATTTACAAAGAAAGTTTTTTGCGTCAAACTTGTCTTGTTAAAAACCTCGAAATATGATTCTAGTATAAATGTTCAAAGGTCCTTAATAATATTAGTTCGAAACAATTTATTGTTTAGGACTTACTTTGTGGATCTATTGAAAATATCTTATACAATTGATTTAATCCTTTGGTAATGTTTCCAACATCATTAGAGAGAGTTTTATGAACTTTTGATATTTTTGTTCGGGGTAGGTTGGCAAACATGTATGCAATACATGAAGGTTGGCGAACCTATTCGCAAACCTCAAGTTCAGTTGGGAACAGTTCACGAACTCGGTTGGGAAAACGTGGTGAACTGAATTGCTTAATGTTGGTATAAAAGGCTAAGGTTGGCGAACCCGGTTGGAAAACTGTGTCCATCTAAGTTCATAAACCACAAACGGTTGGCGAAACCAGATCCCTAACTGTGTCCATCTGAGTTCTCGAGCCGAGTAAGGAATTGCCCAACCCAGTTCACAAACTGTATCTCTCTGACTCGTGAACTAGCCTTATGGTTGTCAAACCGTCTCACAAACCGTCCCAGTAAACTTAGCAGATGCTCAAACACTTTTTTTTTTAAAATATGTTTAGTAATGCTATATATAACTCTATTAAACATTTCTAAGACTACATTGATCACTCAAACACTTATGTGTGTGCATGATGATTAAACTCTTAAGTGTTTTAATCAACATCATATTGCATATTGTTCACATGACATATTTTCCAAACCGAACAGTCTTTGTACACAGTTCCAGAACCGAACCACTATGTATATTTTTATATTATATTTTCAAGACCTAAGTGTTTGCTTGATTCCCAAGTTATCTTAGCTTGAATTCTAAGCAACCCAGAGTCTTGAAAATCTATAAATATAAATGCTCTTTCAACTGGGAAATTTAATCGATGACACTTTGTGTCCTAGTTGATATAGAGTCGTCCTCTATGAACCTAGGTTTCTCCTGAGAAGCATAATTAGGTTTGCGACTAAAAGACTTCGCTTTGGGGATTCGTGAAGCCAGGTCCTACCTTTTCCTTGATAGTTCGTGTATCATGATCTTGATTTTATGTTATCAATATTTTCGTAATCTTTTTCAGGCAAGATAGATAAAAAAATGCAAAGTTCTTTTTGTCTCTGACTTGGTGATTCCCCAAGATAGATATCTGATAATCGATCTTAATTGATCTTTTGAAGATTGTTCTTGAGGGGTGGTTACGAATCTAGGCCGCTCTTCGGGAGTCGCAAGTTCCGGATTTATGAGGTTTGCTAGCTTGTCTATTGCAAACAGATTTCCACACCTTGATCTAACGGAAATCAAATAGACTTATCTGTTAAAGGCAAATTGGTATCAAAAGTCTTCGCTGCGGCTGAAGCAACTCTTAGGCTGTAAAGGACGTCAAATAAGTGAATAAAGTGCGTAGAGCTTTGCGAGGTTCAAGAGACGAAAGGAGCGCGGTTATAACCGAATCGCTTGGAGGGTTGATTCGGTCTCGCATCTACATTCCAGTCTGACGTCTGATAATATGCTAGTGTTTGCAGTTGGTTAATACAACTCGGTGTTCAAATCTGGAGGAGGTCCTCATAGTTTTTCTATAGGTGCAGTTTTTTTCGTTAACGAAATTTCTTTGCGTCTTGCTTTATTTTTTAGTTTTTACTTCCGAATTATATTTGTGTTTGATATAATTAAAGTAAAAGCAAGTGATTCAATAAACAATCTAGACAGATTTCAACTAAAACTATATAGAACCTACAAGACTTGTTCTTGAGAATTTGTATCTTGAAATATAAATTACAGGACTTGTTCTTGTTGGAATTTAGTTTGTGTACTATTCCGGTACATACTTGGTTGATTTTGGATATTGATGTTTGAGATTCTCCAAGAATTCTTGTACACAATCAGCATATTCACGGATCATTGATCTAAACTACTGGTTATACAAGAACAATAAACCGTATATACATATTGTTCAAGGATCATTAAGTTGGTCTACTAACTCTACTTACATTGTATTAGGTTTTCTCTTATAGGTCCAAACAAATAAGTTGATGGTGTATTTAGTACCCTTACATTTTCAAAACTAACCTCCTCGAAAGTAGAATCTAAAACTACAGTATTAGAGTTGTTCTGGTGGTACGTTTATAACATTTGATTTATTTATCATCAAATTTTGGATCAACAAATGTGGGTAAGAATCTTTTGATGAAACTTACCTTCCTTGGCGAAAGGGTATGCATTCCGGAACCATTAAATACAACTATAGTAACGAAAGAAAAAACAGTAGCCATTAAAATACAATTATACCACATAATCAACTAAAGAAAGAAAGATAAATCAGGAGCCAAAAATAAATAAAATAAAACTAGAATGTAGACCAAGAAGGCTCATAAATGATATTGCCCACTTAGATACTAGCTAAGCCAACCAACGCCATCTTCATCAGTAGGTGTACTCATCTGTGACCAGTCAGGCTCAATCCAAGTACAGTTACACATCTCCTTTGTGTAATAGAAGTTGGTAGCAGCATCAACACTGTTTTGTTGTGCTCGAGTTCGAATAGAGTAATGGTACCTACCTGTGTCAAGAGAATAAAATAATACGCTTCTTCCATCTTTATGTAATCTTGGGAAGTTGACTTTGTTCTCCATTTGACTATTGGGAGGAGCAATTGCTGAGAAACTAGAGGTATTGCTGATGAACAACATATGTTTTCCCAAACTTTCAACTTTAACCCAGACCTCGTTCGTCCAATCCAATCTAAATACTCCAACCGTTTCTCCGATAGTCCCTACGTTCAATAGTAAAAGATCTCCATCACATTCTACCAAGTAACTTGGAAATGCATCGTCAAACTGCTTTATAGGATCACCATAAACTGCCCAATCCAGTCCATTGTTGTTTTTATCGTCATCATTTGCAACACAACATCCTAAAGTTCCAGAATAATCTAAGCAGAAGAAGCCCGTGCGGAAGAAAACCGGATTGTTTAAACATGGCACGAAAGAATCATCACAGTTATGAAGGACAAGATACTTCCAATCACAACTTCCTCTTTTAATTGCGTAGATTGAGATTCTATTATCCTTTCCAGGTTGAATTGCAAAAACTACACAATGTGGAGAAGTAGGTGAAGACGAGAATGACATACCACTCAAGAATAACTTATGGCCTGGATCAGGAAAATCAGGAAGTCGGATAATTACGTTTGTGAATGGATTGTAGAAGAACGGAGTTTTCATGTCTTTCGAAATTAGTAATAGCCAACCATACTTGGAAAAACGGATTGAAGCACCCGCCAACAATTCAGAATGAAGATCCTTCTTCATAGAGTACTTATCATTATGCATTGGATCCACAAAGTTGAAGACGGTGTTGTTAATGTTATCATCATCAAACGAGTTAAAAACCAACAGGGGACACAAATTTGCTCTTGGCGGATATACTTCAGGAAAAATCGAGCGATTCATTTTGCAAACTGAGCGAAATTGTGTATAATCCTTTGAATTTAAGTAACTAGCTATTGACTCCAGAATATTACTATTAAGATGGTGATTCTACTTCTTCCAGTTCCCCTATATTTTTATCCTGATCTGCAGACTCATCGTTGTAGTTAATACAAGTTTTATTTAGCGCGATAACTTGACCATCTTTTTCTTTGTAATCTATGCTCAAGAAATTTTATGTTCCTTTTCTTCCATTGGTACTCCTGCATGTAGGAATCATTATCCAACTCCCTTGGGACCATGTCGTTGGTAGCTTTGGAAACGACAAGACAATTGTAATACCATCATCTTCCACTTCAAAAATATAGAGGGACTTATCCTCGGGTAATGTGTAAAACAAGCAACCCCTTTTAAGACTCATACTTGCGGTCGAGCAATACGACGACGTTGTTTCTGTGCTTATGAAAAGTACATCATCACCTAAACTCTTCACCTCCACCCAAGCCATTAAAGATAAATCCAACCTCTTCACTTGTAATATTGAGGCAGGTGCACGAGGTCTAATCACATTTCTTTCACTGTAAAAAATTTCAACTCGGAAGATATGATCAAAAGATGCCACATAATCAACTACACTTAAAGTCGTGGATCCTGCAGCATGTTGAAAAAATGTGCGGTCCTCTACTTTGATTCGTCTTACAGAGAGGGTTTGATCTTTATCATGACCATGTCCTAGTTGCTGTCGTTTTAGTTCAATCTCTAGGTGCCAATATTCTGAGCAACAAAAAACGTATAACTTACCTTTCAAGTAATGAAGAGTATGAACTTCAAGGTTTTCATAATGTACATCCAAGCACTTACTTTGCCATTGCTTGGCTCCAGGGTGACTGAATATAAGCAAGTTCTTAGAAGTAGTCTCATTGACCAAGAGGAAGAAAACCGTAAATTCGTTACGATTGTTACTTGGCGGCAATGTCAGAACACAATCGCAGATCTCATAATGCTTAATTCGTTCAAATAAATTAGGTAACTTCATCGACTCCATTGAGAGAGGATTCCACATAAAACAATCACCTGTTGGATCACTTTTCTTATCGAGAATAACTAACCATCCCTGATGACAAGTGTAGGTGTAGATAATCCAAAGGGCTAGGTGACAAGATCCTAAGCTGTGATATACCAAAGAACAAAGAGCGGCGAAGCACAAGATAGAACCAGACGGCGCAAGGAGCGAGGTATCACGTGGGTCAGATGTGACGTGATCCTTATCCTATGACAGGTCGGGCGAACAATCAGAAAGCACTCGGTCAGACGAAGGGAGATGGTCAAACAAAGGAACGAGAAGAAGAGAAGGGCGACATCGTGTTAACCGGACGATTAAGACTCGGCCTCGGGTGAAGAACTATCGGTCAAACCAGAAAGTCGGGCGAGCAGTGAAGGTCCGATAGGGAACAACTAAATTGATGTAATGTGACCAACAATGTAATTCTGTTGTATGTCGACCTTGGACTATAAATATAAGGGCAGGTCGAGAGAGAGAGGCAGGTTGAGAGAGAGAGAAAAACAAGGCATCATACTTGAGTTGTGAGAGCTTCACCATTTGAGAAGGAGAGAACAACTTGTAACCAAAGAAGAGAAATAAGAACATTCATCCTTTCACCCCGTGGACGTAGGTAATCATACCGAACCACGTATATCCTTGTGTCTACATTTGCTTGTGTATCTTCACTTTGTGTTAAATCATCTTATACTTCGTTGGATGTAGTGTGTGGTTTTATGCCACTACATTGTGGCGCCGACTAAGGGGACGTCTAAGTTCTCCGGATACCTTGACTGCATGTGCCGACAGAGACGATCCAAAAGCTCCTAAAAACACTTTGTGTGTTAGTTGATGCTATGGGATGAACTCTGCTCGGTGAAAGTTTATATATGATCGTTTGGTTTGAAGACTGTTGAGATAGTTAAGTTTTCGTTGTTAAGATCGAGTCGTTAGCAAACATTTTCAGTTAGGTCGATCCCGAACAGTCGACTATTCTCGCTTGTAGGCGAGTCTGTTTTCGTGTCTTAATCTTCGTTTTCATAGTACTTTTCACACTTGTCTTCGTATTTTGATCTTAGTTTTTGTCCCGCGAGTTCAACAACGGAATACCCATAAACTCCCAAATAACATCTTCGATGTGTGGTTGAAGTTGTTTGAGGTTCCATGTTGGCTGGGGAAAATGCCAAAACAATAGCACAGCGAGATTATTGGTCGCCGGTGAAGGAATCCAAGGAATCAAGGGAAGACATCCCTTTGTAGTTCCAAGGGAGTGCATAAGTCTTAGTCCAGTTTTTTCCGTGGCGTGCTGACCTCATAAAAGTACGAATTTGGACCTTTTACCCACAAAGAACTAGGTGTTAATGATTTGGAGTCTAGGGAATGTAGGACAAATTGTAGCTAATGCAGAGTCGTGGTACTGAAAGCGACGTCGTGCAACTTTGAAAGCGACGTAGCATGATACCCGTCTAAAAGGAGACACTTAGAGTCTGAACAGGGAAAATTGGCGAGGTCAGCATGGCAGAGCAGAGGGAATTGTACTTTTGAAACTCAGTCTTGGTGTCAGTCACCTTTTTCTTCTAAAAACCGTGTGTACTATAGAAATTTTTCAAAAATAGGTCAAAGTAAGGTGTTGTCTGTTTTCACTGACGTAGGTAGGGACGACTCTCGGACTAACGACACACTGTGTCCGATGGCTAGCACGTCAGGAATGGGAAGAACTCTGAGGAACCGCACGATCTCCAGTAACAACATGTAAGGGGGAGTAACTGGGACAAGGCGAGTGAGTAACGGGCATCCACCACCAGAGGAATCACGAGCTGCTGCAAGGGGTATGCCAACTGTGGACGAGGAGATCGATATGGGACGAGACGGTGACCCATCGCCTCTGGAGAGAATCGCCTCGCCCCCAAGGAGGGATGATCAAATAGATGGACTTACCGCGTCAGACACGGAAAATGATGAGGCAGCATTAATCCTGCATGCTCAGAGACGAAACATCAGACGACAAGCTGAGTATCAAGAAGCCCTCGGGCGAGAGCAAGAACGACTAAGGCGAGTACAACTAGGACGAGAAACAACTATCGGAATCGATCCGGCGACATCGACTCAGATACCCCCCGCAGTACCACCTCCACCACCTATGATGACGGCACCACCCCCTTCCCATTTAGGCCATCCAAATGGCCACTCTAGCCATGAGAGTACAGATCCAACACTGCTCGCAATTATGGAAAGCTAAAGAAGGCAAGAGGTGGATTTAAGGGATCTTCGACAGAGGAACCTAGCTCTAGAGTTCGAGAACTATCAGCTACGAAACTTAAGTTCGAGGTCGAGAGGATCTTCTAGACGAGGGACATCAGGACATCAGGGCCGAATCGGGCAGGTACCACCTGCAGTAGGACCAAACAATTATCGTCGATCAGGACCACCCCCAACACCACCTATCGGAAGATACGGTCCACCCGAGGATTCATCGACAGACGACGAAAGGCACGAGAGGAATAATCAACAGAGAAACACAAGGTCCGACAATGCGACTGAAGCCAAGCTAAGAGAGTTAGAGGAAAATATAAGGAAGTTGTCAGGAACCGGCGAAGAAGATAAGATCGCCGAGGTCATTAGCGAGGCCGAGAGGACCCCTTTCACCCAAAAGCTAGAACTAAGGGCCTTCTCACCTTAGTGCACGCTCCCCACCTTCCCATCAAGGTTCGACGGCACGAGAGACGCAGTTGAGCATTTGAAGATGTACACAATGTCCCTAATACAATGGAAAACCCATGAGGTGGTAATGTGCAAGTTCTTCCCTGCAAGTTTGGAAGGAGAGGCAAGGAAATGGTTCTACAACCTCGCACCAGGAATAGTGAACAGTTATGAGACTCTGGTCGAAGCCTTCCTGGAAACATACATGCACAACATCAGACCTCGGCCCAAGGTCAACAGGTTATTCACCTTGGCCCGACGGTTCAGAGAACCTCTCAGATCATTGACCGATAGATGGAGAAATTTGTGTACATAAATTGGGAAAGTACCCGTCGACCAGTAGATATTCGGGTTTGAAAACGCACTTGGGAGGTCGGATCCCATCTGGATAGCCATGTTCACTGAAAAATCACAAACATTGAAATAAATGAGGAAAATGCAAGAACATTTCATCGCCCTAGAAGAAATTCAGGAAGAGTCAAGGGATATGGGAGTGCAAGAGGCTAGTGTGGTTCCCGAGTCAACATCGGACGATGTTCAAAGGAGGCCCGAGAAGAGACCGAGCCCACCTACGCGAGGAAATGGGAAGAAGGAATGGGTGGCTAAAGGAAAGAGGCCGAGGCACGAGGCGAGAACATACACCCCTTAGAATGCTCCACTAGAAGAAATCTTCAAAGAGGTCGAAAAAAGGAGTGACATCATATACCCAGCTTCAAGAGGGGTACAGTTCGAGGAGACCAAGGATCACCCGGAATATTTCCATTATCATCAATACCGAGGCCACTCTACAGATAACTGTCAAGAAGTGAAAGACATCGTGCAACACCTTATTAGAGATGGTTATCTGAGGCAGTTCGTCCGACACCCAACCCAGATGACCGAAACGTCCGATGCACCCGTTCATCAGGTCCGGATCGACAGATCCACACAGTTTGTCAACATGATATCCCATTCCGCCACTCAAGCGTACAATCTGAATCCTGAAATCATGTCAAGAATCCACAAAAGAGATCATAGTGGGAAGGAAATTTTCAGTGTAGCAAAAGCTTTTCCGATGGAATCCTGGATGATGCGACCCATCTTTGTCTCGGCTCAGGATGTCCCGATAAACGGCCAAGCTCACAGTGATCCCTTGGTTATCACCCTACTGATTGAGGAATGGGGGGTAAGAAGGATACTAGTAGATAGTGGGAGCTCAGTCGAAGTACTCTTCTACGATACGTTCAAAAGGATGGAGTTGTCAGATGATATACTCGTCCCATCGACATATCATATCTACGGTTTTAATGGGACCGTAACTATCCCAAAGGGCGAAGTAACTCTAAGGGTATCGGATGTAGGTGGTTACCTAGATACTTTAACCACGTTCTGCGTGGTTGATGTCACCTCGACCTATGAAGCTATAATCGGAAGACCATGGATCGTGGGAATCAAAGGAGTGGCATCGTCCTATCATCAAAGGCTAAGATTCCCAACGTACAAGGGGATAGCTGAGGTCGTAGGAGATCCACAGGCAGCCCGACAGTGCATGCAGGTCGATGCCCAGATAAATGAGGAGAGGCGAGCACGACAAAGGGGAGAGAATAAAAGGTCTAAAGAAGCCAAAGTCGCAGAAGAATTGGAAAGAGTTATTTCGCAGGCGGTCATGACTTACGAAGCACAAGGAAACGAGCCTTCATAGCAATTAAAGGAGACAACGCCGGTGAAGGAATCAAAACCAAACTTCTCGGCCGTGGAATCTACTCGGGAGATTAATTTTGGAACTGTAGAAGAACCAAGGATGGTAAGGATCGGGTCCTTACTATCGGACGAACAAGTAAACCAGCTTGTGGCGGTGCTAAAGGAAAACATGGACGCATTCGCATGGAACATGCACGATATGGAGGGTATAGATCCGGAGGTATGCTGTCACCATCTAAGGATCGACCCAAGCTTCAAGCCAGTTCGACAAAAGATAAGGCGAATCGCACCAGAGTTACAGGCGGCCGTCGAGAAGGAGCTAAAGAAGTTACAGGAATCGGGAATAATTAGGAAATCGCACTACCCACAGTGGATATCTAACATGGTCGTGGTACCAAAGAGAAACGGAGGAGTCAGAATCTGTATCGACTTCATCGACCTGAACAAAGCTTGTCCAAAGGACAGTTTCCCTCTCCCAAGTATCGATCAACTGGTGGAATCTATAGTGGTGTACGAGGCACAAACGTTGATGGACGGATATGCGGGGTATAACCAGATCCCGCTGGCTCCCAAGGATCAAGAACACACCTCCTCCTTCACACCAAGGGGCCTATACTGCTACACCAAGATGCCGTTTGGGCTGAAGAATGCAGGCGCCACATATCAGAGGTTGGTGGGAAACATGTTTGAAGACCAGATCCACAACACCATTGAGGTCTATGTCGATGATATGCTAGTAAAAAGTCTCCTAGCCAAGAATCACATCCGAGACCTGCGGGAAATCTTTCGAACGATGAGAAAATATAAAATGAAAGTTAACCCGACCAAATGTGATTTTTGGGTCACATCGGGCAAATTTTTGGGATATATCATCATTCCAAAGGGGATAGAAGCAGATCCCGAGAAAGTCAGATCCATCCTAGAGATGTCGTCACCAGCCACAATAAAGACGTACAAAAGCTGAATGGAAGTATAACAGCATTGGGGCGATTCATATCTCGGTCGTCCGACAAATGCAAGGATTTCTTTAGCACTCTTAAAAAAAGAGAGAAATTCAAATGGACAGACGCCTGTGAGGAGGCGTTTCAGAATATTAAGCTACATCTTGCAAGTCTTCCAGTATTATAAAGACCCGATCCGTCGGAGGTCCTCACATTATACCTCGGAGCAACTTCATATGCTATCAGTGCAGTCTTAGTTCGAAATGAAGGGAACGAGGAAAAGCCCGTTTACTTCATCAGCAAAACATTAAGTCTGGCCGAGAAAAGTTATACTAGGATGGAACAGATGATTCTAGCGCTAGCTTTCGCCACCTTGAAGCTAAGGACGTATTTCCAAGCCCATCAGATCCGCATGCTCACAAAATCACCTATTGATGCGGTACTGGACAATGCAGGCCGATCTGGAAGAATCTCCAAATGGGGGGCGCAAATTAAACAGTTCAATGTTTTCTACGAAATGAGGACAGCAGTGAAGGCACAAGTAGTGGCAGATTTCTTGGCAGATTTTCCACTAAGCGACGAAGATGAGGTCGAGGACATACCCGGAATGGAAGAAGATCGAGAAGACCCGGCCAACTTACTCGAATCAAGTAGCCCATCACGTTGGGAAGTATTTGTCGATGGAGAGTCGAACAAAGATGGATCGGGGCTTGGGATAGTCTTTACCACACCAAAGGGACGAAAAATGGTCCATTCGTTTAGATTGGAATTTAAGGCGACAAACAACGTCACCGAGTACGAAGCTGCGATTCACGCCCTGAGATTAATCGTCGAGATGGGCCTACAAGATGTAAGACTAACTAGCGACTCGCAAATGGTGATCCGACAAATCACAGATACGCCATCCACGACCCGATTTTGCATAAGTACTGGGAGCTCACCCAATTCTATATCGACCAGATTCCCGGAATCAAATTTCGCCACATATGCAGAAAAGATAATCGACACTCGGAAGCATTGGCATATATTGCATCCCATCTCACAGACCCAAGTGTGGAGGGTATTCGTGTCATGAGACTCCTCACCCGATCTATACCAGAGACACCCAAGGTGCACGTCGACGTGGCTATCAACACGGCCGACAGATATCCGGACAGAGATTGGAGAAATCTGATTCATTCGTACTTGGAGACAGGCGAGTTACCCAAGGGGGGACCCGAGATCAACAAAGTGAAAAGAAAATCGGCCGCTTATGAGCTAAGAGACGGAATCCTATACAGGAAATCATACCTGGGACCACTCTTAAGATGCTTAAGTAAGGAAGAAGGCCAGGCAATCTTGAATGAACTACACTATGGAGCAGCCGGAAATCACAGCTCGGGACGAAGTCTGTCAGCGAGAGCGAAAACGATGGGATACTTCTGGTCGTATATGAACGATGATGCAAAACAAATGGCGCAAGCTTGAGAAGAATACCAGCGGTTTGGTAAGAAGATACATGCACCTTCAGTAACTCTAAACTCGGTAGTAAGCCCCTGACCCTTCGAAAAGTGGGGGATTGATATCGTGGGACCATTACATGTAGGATCGGGGCATAGAAAATACTTAATAGTAGCGACGGATTACTTCACTAAATGGGTGGAGGCGGCACCACTGAGACATATCCGTGACAAGGATGTCTTCAGGTTCATTTGGGAGCATATCATATGTCGTTTCGGAGTATCGGCGTCCATCGTCTCGGATAATGGAAAACATCTCCAGGGAGAAAACATCAACCTACTATTTAATACATACAACATCATAAAAAGCAAGGATACCCCCATATACCCTCAAAGTAATGGGCATGACGAGATCACAAACAAAACTATCGCTGACAATATGAAGAAAAAGTTAGATGGAGAATACGGTAATTGGTGCGAAGAACTCTACAATGTTTTATGGGCCTATCGAACCACTCGAAGGGAAGCAACAAGGCTATCACCTTTCATGCTGACCTATGGAACCGAAGAGATACTACCAACTGAAGCAATGATACCCACCACAAGAACTGAAGCCTGGAGGCGAAACATATCGGCGGATCTAATATTGGCTAAGCTCGATGACTTGGAGGAAACAAGGGAGATGGTGTTGCAAAAAATGGAGAATTACCAAAGGAGATTACAACGAGAATACAACAAACGAGTTCGACCAAGAGAGTTTCAACCGGGGCAGTTAGTGTTGAAATATCTAGCCGATTGGGAACGTGACTAAAAGGGCGGTAAACTAGCGGCAAGGTGGGGAGGACCATATACAATCGTGTCTAAAGCTGGTGATGGAGCGTATCGATTACTCAAACCAGACGGCAAACCCGAGTTAAAACCGTGGAATGCTCAACATCTGAAACTCTATTACCCATGAGGGGTTCGAGGGAAACAGGTAAACATACTTGTCATTCATTTCTTTAAAACCGCGATGGGTAGGAAATATGACATGAGCGACCAATGGTCATTCGTACTCGGGGGAAATCCAGTGAGGAAGTGCCGAGGTGACTTACACTCGAATGGTCATTCGTACTCGGGGAAAAGCCAGTGAGGAAGTGCCGAGGTGACTTACACTCGAATGGTCATTCGTACTCGGGGCAAAGCCAGTGTGGAAGTGCCGAGGTGACTTACAGTCGACTGGCTATTCGATACTCGGGGCAGTGGCAGTGTGCAAGTGCCGAGGTAGCCTAAGGGCACTGGTGGTTGGAAGCCAGATACCAAAGGTTGTTAAGATACGATTTCTTTTCAGCTAGGTAACCTACTTACATCTGAAAGGTTACCCCCATCGCAGGTGGCCGTGACCACTTTCCCGAGTTGGTTGGCCGATAACCACTCGGGATTGTCGGGCCTAGACCTAGGGCGACTATAACCCTTTCACTGAATCTAAAAGATAGTGATGAGATACCTCGGCTGGGACATGGCATCGGGCCCGATGACCCTCCTCGTTGAGTGTGTTCTAAAAAAAAGGCACTAATAACAAATACATGTGACATCAAATGCAGGTACGTAACATAAACAACAAGATAAGGCTGAAATTGTCAAGAGAATTGTCAACACAATGAAAAAGGCGGATATTGTCAAGGAAAATAGAAAAGGAAAAACAAGCTTGGCGATGCAACACGCCATTTAAAGAAATTGTTCAAAGAAGCATGGGACAAGTGTTCAAACGAATTACAACCCGCAACAAAGGGAAAATTAGTGGCGCAGCACTACAAAAGGCGTGATAAACTCCTGGGTGGAGCAGCACCGGCCCCTCCCTTCCTCTGAGAAACCTCGCGGCGCTTTTGCGCGATGTACTCGTTTACACCGGCCTTGATCTCCTCAGCAAGATCGCTCTGATGAGCGTTTCTCTCGTCCACAATCTGCTGAGAAAGCTGCTCGGACCTCGACTCGGCGGCTTGGAGATTAACCTTCATCTCGCCTTCAGCCTTCTTCCACTGCTCCACCTCTTGCCCGAGGTTGTGCACATCTCGCTCCAGATCCTTAGCACGACCCTGCTCGGCTGCAACAAAACATTATAAGCATGTTAAACACGGAATATAGCAGAACATGGAGTAAAAACAACAAATTAACTCGGTCTTAAGGACACCCCAGCATACACTCCAAAGACCTGATAGGGTTGACAACACAGATTCTGACGACTTCACGGACTTGGACAACTCATCCTCGGCCTTAGAAAGCTTCAAAGTTAACTCATTATAGTATTGTTCATTGAATTCATTCGAAGGGCAATATTTCTTGTGATCGTTCCACTCGGCCCTCTGACGATTATAGGACAATTATAGCATCGATAAATGGGCTTGGGTCCATTCTAGGTCACTGGACAGCTTATCGAAACCCTTGGTCCTTTCAATAAGATCTCGGTTGGACTGTTCGGCCACAACTTTTTCCCTCAAAATTCGTCGCCGATCTTCATGAAGATATCGATTTTGAAGCCTAAGGGAACCATTTTGACTCTCCAGATTATCGGCTAGTAACGTTTTATCACTAGCAAGTCTTTGAAACATGCCCAAACGAGTCCGTAAGTTATCTATCTCCTCGGGGACATACTCAAACAGACGATATTTGTCCAATTCCTCTTGAAGTTGCTGGATCTCGGCCTCCTGTCGGTCTATCTTCCCATCCTTATTGGAAATTCGTTGTCGAAGGTTCTCCACATGATCTTTCTCGATATCCCATTTTCTCTTCATAAGACTATAGTCCGAAGAAGCGTCTAGATCTATACTAGATATTTCGGCTAGAAGAACAATAATTGACTCAGGACATTGGTACGAAGAACTCAATCAACACAACTATGTAGACAATATACCTTGAGCATCCGCGAGTTTGATATCCAGGTCACGAGATCGTTCCTTCTCCTGCTGAAGAGCAGCCTCCAACTTCCTAATCTCTTGTCGGCGGAGTGCAGCCTCCAACCTCGACCGATTCAACGCCTACAGATTCCATCCCAAGACGAGATTAGTAAGGCCCGAAAACATCAAAACGAAGAGTTCAAACAAACCACTTACCAAATTATCAAAGACCGGCGCAATGTCAGGATACAGGGGCACGACAGCAATCATGTGCTCATCAGTATAGAAGCCGAACTCCTCCGAGTATAATGCACCAAGAGAATCACACATAGGGCCTGATATGGTAAAAGATGTCAGAACACCCGATGGAAACCCAACATCCTTCTGGGGAAGCTTTTGAAGCGATGTATGGGTCGACCCATGAGCTCCAGACAGCGCCATAGGAGTCATAATAGCAGTTTCCGCAGGAACCTCCCCTTCCTTCTGACCACCAGCATCCTCATCAAACAGCTGCTCGTCCCCGAATATATCGTCCTCATCTTATTGATCGGGGATGTCGATCACAATGTCCGAGCTTTTCAGCACCACTCCCTTCGCCGCCACCTTTCCCCGAGGAGGATTACGCCTTGGAACCAAACCTTCACCACCAACAGTATTGGACCCTCCAACATCTTCATCCTCGCGCCTAGGGATTTTATGCACAAGGTTCAGCGTCAGAACACGTGAAGGCAAAAAACAGGGGCAAGTACATGTACTTAGAATAAAAGCTATATGTTTGTTACCTTCCCCTGGTCTTCCTCGACCCTTGTGCCAACGCTCCTCTTCTTGTAAATAGAAGCCGATTTGGTAGGCTTGCCCTGAGGCTTAACCTACGACAAGAAAGTAATCAATACACTAAGCCGATACAGCAGGAATCAAAGAAAGTGGAAAGAAATCAACATACCTTATCATCGTTAATCACCCAGAATGGATAAGGCTCTGCAGGAAATTGAGGAGGAGGAAAGCTACCATGCAAAATTTGGCCACGAACAATAAGTGGAACTCGGTCCCAGTATGGGTCATTGGTGTGGCGAGCACGCTTGTTGGAACCTTTACTAAGGGGATCAACATCTAGCATCAATCTGTCAACACCCTCGGGCATAGATTTCTGACGGTGAGGGCTAGCAGCAAAACCAGCAAGGTCGCCATTGGTAGCTGTCCCGCTCTGGTAGTTCACGATAAAATTGGCAGAAGTGTAATCGGGAGCGTCTCCAGGCTTATAGGTCGACCAATCGGCCGTAGATCCGCGACCCTCGCCTCGGTCTCTCCACTCATTCATCAGACGGAAAATGTTGCCATTCCACTGAGTCAAGGCCCGATATGGACGAAGCTGCAACAATACCTCATAGTAGAAAGGGATGGCAGGGTTGTATAGAGGAAAGCGAAGGCCAAGTTCCAACTGCCCACGAGTGACGATGATCGCCTCGGACGACTGCTCATGCTTATCGACATCGGTCTTCTTCAACACACCCGTATGTCCCGAGACTAGGGTCACTTCATAGTTGTGAAGACCGAATTCTTCCTTCAACTGTCCAATAAACTCATCATCGGACAAGTCTTTGGAGACTCTCTTATCAGCCCTACATGAAAAAGAGGGAGAATCATCAGGAAAAAGGGAATTTATAGCACGATAATCGTGATGGGAAGGACTCTCAAGCCAAAATAGGGAATCAAGAGAAACAACATCGCCCTCGGAGAAGGTATCACTCACACACCTTTTTTCAGTCATTGACGGAGAAGAAGTAGCCATGGCAAAAAGCGAACGGAGAAATACGAACGTTGGTGAAGAGAGAAGCAAAAGGAAGAACTAACCACGACTGTCGCAAACCTCACCAACAAAAACAGCAAAGCCGAAGACGGAGAAGATAAGGGAATCACCGGAATTAATGGCGTCGGTAAAGTGGGAGGAAAAGAAAAAAAAAGAACAACACTTGGTTTCTCTGAAAAATGGCGAGCAAAGGAAAGAGAACATGAATGTAGGTACTTATAGGGTGCAGCGCCTCAACCGACATCAACGGTTACAAGTCATAAAGGGAGAATTAATGGGAGACTGCATGGCGGAATTCTCGGCATGCTCGAGGACGTGGGAAGGTGGAGCGATTTTCTTTCCCTCGTGCCAAGCACACGAGCAAAAGAAGGGGCATAAATGTAGGTGTAGATAATCCACAGGGCTAGGTGGCAAAATCCTAAGTTGTGATACACCAAAGAACAAAGAGCGGCGAAGCACAAGATAGAACCAGACGGCGCAAGGAGCGAGGTATCACGTGGGTCGGATGTGACGTGATCCTTATCCTCGGACAGGTCGGGCGAACAATCAGAAAGCACTCGCTCAGACGAAGGGAGATGGTCAAACAAAGGAACGAGAAGAAGAGAAGGGCGACATCGTGTTAACCGGACGATTAAGACTCGGCCTCGGGTGAAGAACTATCGGTCAAACCAGAAAGTCGGACGAGCAGTGAAGGTCTGATAAGGAACAACTAAATTGATGTAATGTGACCAACATTGTAATTCTGTTGTATGTCGACCTTGGCCTATAAATATAAGGGCAAGTCGAGAGAGAGAGGCAGGTTGAGAGAGAGATAAAAACAAGGCATCATACTTGAGTTGTGAGAGCTTCACCATTTGAGAAGGAGAGAACAACTTGTAACCAAAGAAGAGAAATAAGAACATTCATCCTTTCACCCCGTGGACGTAGGTAATCATACCGAACCACGTATATCCTTGTGTTTACATTTGCTTGTGTATCTTCACTTTGTGTTAAATCATCTTATACTTCGTTGGATGTAGTGTGTGGTTTTATGCCACTACAACAAGCTTTATGCCACTACATCTTTCCACTTCCACTTAGTTCTAGTATAAATTTTGTGCTTATTTTCTCATTTGGTTCACATGGATTATAAAAAGCTTGGTGTTTTATACCTTTTCCATGTTGAAAAACAAGCCAGGGTGCGGCTTTTGGAGGTGGTGGGCATTGACGTTTACTTCTCTCGTTTAAGAATGATCCTTGTTCCCTTGATGCTGATGATGTTAAATTTCCCTCCATTGAAGATCAATAACGACACAAATTTTCCTCTGAGAGTAATCTATCTATGCAACTTTTAGCATATCGTGCCCAACCAAGCTTTTATTTATAAGCTTTTACAATTCCAAAAATCTTCCAACCAAATTAGGAAGTGAAAACTACAGGGAGACCCATTCTCCCAGATTTTTCCACTGAGAAACTCACGCTCAGAAAACTACAGGCACGCACCCATTTTCTGGAAAAAAATTATTCTCAAACCCACAATTTCAAAAATTATATTTTCGTCTGTTTTAATGGTCGAATTACACTTCTTCTTCAGTTCTTTTTCCTCTTCCTCCAACTGTGAAGTAATCGTTAAAATCTCTGGAGCAGGTTCAGGATTTGTCTCACAAGACCTTTATCTTCATGGGTTCTTTAGTGTTTCGATCAAATTACCAGCAGATTATACAGCCGGGGTTGTCGTTGCCTTCGATGAAGATATCAAGTTAGAACTGGAAGATGGTGATGCTATTAATGTTTGTGATTAATCTCTTCTCTGTTGCTGCATCTAGGGTTTGAAATTGATGCTGCTACAGATCGAGAAAAAGAGAAGAGTTGTTCAAAAATTGAAGCTCGGATTCTGAATCTGCTTCTGAGATTCAGATGGAAATGGTGGTGAATTTTAGTTCAAAGCGGCGATTTGAGAAACAGATGATTATTAGAAAAATGGTGGTTCAGATGATTTTCAAGGGTTAGAAGATAATCTGCTGCTGTTGTGAATTGGGGGTTTTAAGTGAAGAAATATGAAACTGGGTTTAGTGTTTGAGCAGTTGAGGAAGAGAATAAACTGAGATTCTCATGTCACTGGATTCATCATTGTGTTGCTGCTGGTGATGACTTGTAACCGATAGTGCTGTCTCAATATCTCCAATAGTTGTACCTGAGTAGAAGCTGTGTTCTGGTGGTTGTAGTTCAATTTGCAGGTCAATTTGGGTATCGAAATGGTGGCTGCTGTTTGGTGAAGATGTCAGTGGAATTGAGATTTGTTCATCAGTAGAAGCAATGGGTTTTTGAGAGCACTTCGATTGCAACAAGAAAAAGGAGATGTGCCTGTGCTTTGGTGATTTTGCAGCCGAGTTTGGAGCTGAACTGGGTTCGATTTGAGCTGATATTTCAGCAGTAAAATGTTGCTTCTATACAACTGAATGATGAAATGTTTACAGGGATTCGAATTGGATTAGTGTTGACAGCGGTGTGGCTCAAGTTTGTAAGGGTTTGGTCAATTTTTTCTCAGGCGAA
Organism: Papaver somniferum; assembly: GCF_003573695.1. Classification (NCBI taxonomy): domain Eukaryota; kingdom Viridiplantae; phylum Streptophyta; class Magnoliopsida; order Ranunculales; family Papaveraceae; genus Papaver; species Papaver somniferum. Next base: position 2,502,696 of record NW_020624820.1, on the reverse strand, counting down.
GGAGCTGGTGTTGCTGCTACGTCGGAAGTAGAGTTGTTGAATATAGGGCAGTTCAGGCAAGCAAGGAATGAGGCTGGAATGACCAAGTCTGGGACTTATTTTGGTTGTATGTTGAGCTGAAGTTCATTCTTAAGATATGTATTGTTGCTATGGTTCTTTGCAACTGTTTTCCAGGGATGCTGATGAATATTTACAGAGAGTCAGTGAAGGAGATATAACAATAGGAGGCAGATATGATGGCATTCTAAGCCGTGTACTGCTGGGATGATTTACGGTTGTGTTTGAGGACTCAGGGCGTGGTTTAGAAGCCTGAGATGAACAAGGATAAGGAGGTTTATGGCACAGATATCATGGGTTTGTATATGGCAGTAAAGCTCTCTTATTAACTCAGCATCATCTTCTGTTGACCCATCAAACCAATTAGTTGTTGCTCTTAGTAAATATTCCTCCATTACAATGATCTTCAACTTAACGTATACAATTCACAACATTACCAGAAGAAAAAGAAGTATTGATGGTAGTATAAGTAAAGATGATGAAATAAAGGGATAGGTGTTGTTGGTTGGAAAGCTACAGATGTATTGGTGTTGTTGTTGTCCATAATGGTTGAATAATCTGTTATGCAACTCTAAAAACAGTTACATAACCTGTTATGCATCTACAAAATTTGTTGCATAACGTGTTATGCAGTCCGGAAAATGATTGCATAACACGTTATACAACAACATTTTTGTTAGTATTGAAACCAACAAAAAATAAGGTTGCATAACTTGTCATGCACCTACAATAATATCTACATAACATGTTATGCAGTCGTGAAAATGGATGCATAACCTGTTATGCATCCGAAAATATGACTGCATAATGCATTATGCATCGAGAAAATTATCGCACAATCTTTTATGCATCGAGAAAATAGATGCATAACATGATATGCATCCGTAAATATGGATATATACTGCATTATGCATCAATTTTTTATACTCAAGAAGGGTGCGAAAACAATGGGTACATGACTTGTTATAGATGCATAACTTTGTTATGCAGTCGAGAAAATGGTTGCATAATTCGTTATGCGTCTGCATAATGCGTTATGCATCCTTTTTGGTGGCTGCATAATGATTATGTATCAAGTTTTCGAAAATTTTGCCTAAAACGATGATCACCTCCGACTTTTTCCATGAAAAACAAAAATTTGATATTGTTGTTTGTACTCGTTGCGTAGCTCTCTTTAAAAGATTTCCAACCATATAAAATTTGTAAATTTCTAAGGTGCGGATTTTTAGATATGTTATGTCCAAGTTGAGTTGCCAATTATACCCCTGATGCATAACTCAGTCATGCAGAAGTTTTTAATAATTTCATATAATTTTGGGTGTCACGGAAATAATTATGGATGTCACAGTACCCAAAATTAATTATGGACTTGACAATGAGAATATTATTTTTTTTGGGTCTCCCCTAATTTTCCCAATTAGGAAACCTTCGGGTGGTATAGCTACCGTTGTCAGTTTCTTGAGACCGACAACTTCAGTTTCCGTTAAGGTTTATACTCACACCCGAACCGATAGTAACCGAAACTGATCCAGCAACTAATAGTAGCCTAGGTATAGCCGTCAACTCTAGTTGTTTTATAATTTCATTCCCTCGAACAGAGTCACTCTATCACTCTTTCTAGTACTTTTTCTTCTGCTTCTCCTCTTCGAACAGCCTCTTTTCTTCTGGATTACTATTTTCTTCTGCTTCTCGTTAAGATTTGATCAAGATTTTCAGTGAAAAGGTATGAGTACACGATTTTCAATTCCTTCTTTAATTGATATGGGTTCTCCGGAAAATGTCCAAAGTTAGGGTTTCATGAGATTAAACTTATATTTGGGTTTTTGTTTTTGAAATTAGGGTTAATCATGTTGATTCAGAATTGAATCAAATAATATACTGCATTGCATGTTTTGAGGGTTATTTTCAATAATTATATTCTTAATTGCATGTTTGATTTGAATATGTTAAATGAGAATTGAGTTTGTTGGTGTAAGTTAGTGTTCTCTTATTCTGCTCTTGCATTAAAATGATGTACAATGTATTGTTTGAATGCATTTGTGGCATATTATGATTGTTAGGTTAAGGTAGTATTTGAAATTTGGGTTTAGCTCAGAAGTCATTTCTTGCTGTTATTTATGTGATGTGACTATTGGGTTTTCTTGAAATGGGTTTACCTTAATTCTGTGAAGTTTCAGTTTTTGATGAAATGGGGATTTGTTGTTTATCCTTGATTATAGTTGCTCTGCATATTAGTGAAATGGCTACTGGTGATTGTGTTTGATTAGTTTTTAATCAAAGTTAGGTACAGTTTTAGTTTGAGGTAGATACATTAAAAGCTTTCCATGATTCTTCATACTTGATAGTGGTTTTTGATTGTTTCTTTTTGATGTTATGTTCCTGGGTCAATAAAGTGGTTTCTTTATGACACATGTAAGGTTTATCATATTGTAGACCTGATAATGCGAGGATCCAATTCAACACCTACAGCCTCTGTTTCTTCTAACGTTATATGGTTCTCATTAACAGTGCCCATTGGAGGGAAAATTTCCTTGCCCGTTCAAAGTCTTACCGTTTAAGACCATTTTATTCTTTGTTGTTAAGAACCTCATGTTGTGTAAATATGTTTTATATGAAGAGTTCTCTAATTTGTGTAAAATTTTGTTTCCAGGGGCGCATCAACAAATTCTGAACTCCTCTGGAGAAAGGTTTTTGTTTCCTCAAAAGTTCCAAAAGTTCTAAGCCAATCAAATAACAATGGCATCCTCCATCTGTTGTACTTCCCCTCTCATTCAATCTGATACTTCATCTCTCTCATCATTTTCTTCATCTTTTCCAGCTCAGAAACTACTACAATCTGTTTGTTTTCCATCAAGTTTGTTGAAATGTAACCGGATTTCGTGTCAGACATCTGCTTCTGCTTCTGCTTCCGTTTCATCTTCTATTAATGGAAAAGGTTAGATTTTTCATTTCATCTCATAATTTATTATTTTATTTTTTTTTAATTTTTTTTTTTGTTGCTAATTTACATAATGGGTTTGCTTAAAAAATTGACCATGTTTAGATTTAGGTTAGGGTTTTAGGCTTTCGTGAGCGTAGAAAAATGGGGTCTTTTCATCGAGTTTGAATTGGATTTTCTTTTTATGTGGTATTATTAGGGTTTCATTTTCTTTAATTGTTTTGTTTGTCTGGTAGAATAGAAACCTTTGGATTTCTTAATGGGTGAATTATATTTTGAAATATTAATGACTCTTTCTACCGATTGATTACACTGAACCTCAAATGTAAGCCATGATGAGCTGGAAAGAAGTGGAACCTTGGTTCTTTCTTATGGTTTAGGCTTACATATAAAAATCCTCCTCTTCAGCTGAAGCTTTAGTCCTAGCATGTAGAGTTGTGTACATATAAATAAGAGGTTAACATAAATAGTCGAAGAATGTATACTGAGTTAATCAGTGATTAGCTGTCAATAGTAAGTGGTCTAATGATGATCTGATACAATAATACGTTTTAGCATCGATTAGTAGTTGCTACAAACTCTCAAAATCTAAGGTTTCAGATGAACTATCTCGCTCTCTGTTGTGTTGTTTAACTGATGAATAGATATTTTTGGATTTTGTAATGTACGACTTGAATTGAAATACTGTTGACTTTTTCTCTAACTTCAACTTAACCTCTTTATGTGTATTGATTTTCATAGTTTCGAAAGAAGTGAAACCTTAATGTTTTGTTATAGTTTAGGTTCTCTCTTATGAAAATATGCTAATCAAAGTTTTTGGCTGACTTTGAAACTGAGTAGAGAAATATGGCTAAAATCTTGAAAACAACTGCTGCCATACCATTCAAGAACAAATATTTCGCTTTTCGTTTTGCATGATAGATCGATAATCAGATATTGTAACTGTTGGAGTGTGTTGAGAATATCACCATATTCAGACTTAGGATCATAATCAAGCACTCTTCAGAAGAGTGAATTAGGATGATAGATTGATAATCAGATATTGTAATTGTTGGAGTGTGTTGAGAATATCACCAATTTCAGACTTAGGATCATAATCAACACTCTTCAGAAGAGTGAATTAGGATTACTAGGAAGAAACTGACGCAATTGATCCTAGATATTACGTGGAGATATTAATCTTGCTGATGAATAATAAGTTTGCTAGTGATCTTATACAGTAATACATGCAACATCTATTAGTGGTTCGTGCATACCCAAAGATCATAAGTAGTAGTAACTTCGCATGCAGTGAAGGCATACATATTACATTAGTGGATGCTTCTATTATGAAGTTTTTGTTAGAATGAATAACCAGTTACTTGTGTGAATAAGTTCCCGTAATACTTGGGCTATTGTGCTTTAAACCTTTTTTTTTTTTTTTTTTTGCAAAATGGCACCAGAAATATGCTGTTTATTTAATTAATCTTCCTTTGCCAGCAAAAACAAAGGGTACCTTTAACTTATAGTTCTGAGTTCATGAAACAACCCACAAATACTGCAACATACTTGGCTGAATTTGTAACTTTGATGAGTTTTCAGCAAAACTGGGGATTAAAGACTTTATTCACATCAGTGATTTTGATAAAGACACTATCTTTAAGATCCTGGATCGTGCATCTGAGGTCAAGGCGCTACTTAAATCAGGAGACAGATCATTCCAACCTTTTAAAGGGAAGACAATGGCAATGATCTTCGCAAAGCCGTCAATGAGAACTCGAGTTTCTTTCGAGACAGGGTTCTTCTTGTTAGGTGGACATGCTATATATTTAGGACCGGATGATATTCAAATGGGTAAAAGGGAGGAAACACGTGATGTTGCTCGCGTGCTTTCTGGCTATAATGATATCATTATGGCTCGTTTATTTGCTCATCAGGTATGACAGTGAGTTTTGCTTATCATTCTAGTAGTTGTACATTTACTGTTAATGGGATTTGTTGGGGTTGACTTGCTGTTTTTAGATCCTGCATATTATGCCATCTTTACAAATTGGATATCGGGAGCTCATAACTTTATCATCTTCAAGTTAGTTGAGCATAAGTTCAGGAGATCTTGGCTGTTCAAGCCAGTTATTCAAACTATATATTTTTAAACTCGGGCATGACATGGTGTAAATTCAATCTAACTTTCTTCGTTCAGTTTAAATTTTGACTCAAGATTACTTTGATTTGAACTAGCGGTAGTAATTACTGCTGGCAGTCACGTATCTTTACTTTTTTTTGATAAGAAGATACATATCTTTACTAGCCATTGTTAAATTTGCATCCAAGCTGACAAAATTTGGATAAGTTGCATGAGGAAGCCTAGTTAAGGCTTTTTGTTTTCCCTGCTTAAAACCCCTTTAAGTTTACCCTCCCTACCAAGAATCGTGGCTTCGCCACTGCCACTGAGCAAGTTGAAATAGGACAGGACTCCAACCTTCTATTCTGGTCATTGTTTGTGCTTTTCTTTATGTACTTATGTTTCTTGTTCTATTTACCACAACTTTTTTAGCAATGCAGGACATTCTTGATTTGGCAAAATACGCTTCTGTACCGGTCATCAATGGCCTGACTGATTACAATCATCCTGTTCAAATTATGGCCGACACACTCACTATAATTGAACATGTTGGTCAGCTTGAAGGAACAAAGGTAATTTCATTCCTCTCTTGTTATTGAATAACACCTTCGCAAAGCGAATTGAATTCTCCTTATTTCAAATATTCCTTCACGTATCTCGGTTTTATTTTAGACTATGCTGATATTGCTCTTTTGTCAATGTGAACCACAGGTCGTGTATGTAGGAGATGGAAACAACATAGTGCATTCGTGGCTCTTGTTGGCATCGGTGGTTCCTTTTCATTTCGTTTGTGCATGTCCTAAAGGATTTGAACCAGATGAAAAGACAGTTGAGAAGGCACGGAATGCTGGAGTAAGCAAAATCGAGATAACCAATGATCCCAAAGAAGCTGTTAAAGGGGCAAATGTTGTGTACTCTGACGTTTGGGCAAGTATGGGTCAAAAAGGGGAGGCTGAATACCGCCGTAAAGTTTTTGAAGGATTTCAGGTATACTTTCATAACTTTGGCTATCACGACTTCTATATGGTGTATGTTGACCTATGTGATTTTGCACAACAATCATATAGATTGTTTGAACTCTGAAGTGTTGTAATTAGGTGACCATACCCTTTTACTGCATAGTAATATATTCTTTGAACTTCGAAAGCGTAGTGATTCCTCTATGCAGAAAAACCCTGAACAATGATCAGGTGAAGCTAAAATAGTAGTAATCTGCTTGAATTTAGTTTTGTGTGGCGAAGTAAACCTTGTGATCTATAAAATAGATAAAAAAACATTAGAACAATGACTGAACATCTGTAGTCCAATAGCCGTGTTCTATTTTCCCTTTGGAGTGAGTCGACTGACTCGTCCATAACTTAGCATGGAGTACCTCTTCTCTCAAAATAGCGCAGAGTCTTCTTTTTTAGGTTACCATACCATCATGTGATTATATGTACTAAATATGAATTACTCCCCACCCTTAAAAACTCTATTGCAGGTAAATGAAGAGCTAATGACGCTAGCAGGACCAGAAGCGTATTTTATGCACTGCCTACCAGCAGAAAGAGGTGTCGAGGTCACAAATGGAGTCATTGAAGCTCCCAACTCCATCGTCTTTCCACAAGCTGAAAACCGTATGCATGCACAGAATGCTATAATGCTTCATCAATTTGGTTTGTAACTGTTAGAAAGTGAGGGTAAATAATAGCTGAGTTGGTATTACTAGTGCTAGTGGTAGTAGTGTTTTTTTGTAGGGCAGCCGATTTCTGATGGTAGACTAGTCTTATACGATGCTTAGAGCGAAAAACACCATCCTTTCCTCATATCTGTCATCTACATTAGGAATGAAAAACTAGTAGTGGGTACACCATTGTTTCTTCTTATCTTCTTCATGTGGTTAAAGACTGTTACCTCGTGTTTGTACTTGGAATAAGTATTTGTTTAATGTTTGTTTCTCATGGAATCACAAATTGAATTGTTTTATTCGGATAGTTTACTTCTAGGGAATTATGCTGACTCTCAAAATAGGCATTTCAAAAGTTGGTCACCGTGAGTCGAATATCAATTCCAGTACCAAGTTGTATATGGACAATGCTGGGGTTCTTGATTGCAGGAGCCAACTTAAGAGTTCATCATTATGGACTGATGACAATATCTTTACGCAAGAGTTCAGGTTTCTTTCAGTAAGCATAGAAGTTTTGTGAAAGTATCTCATGTAAGTCTTGGCCAACTAATTTATAAGTATCTCATCAGATACAAATTTTCCATAGTTACAATTACATGATGACTAAGCATCAGCATCATCAATCTGATCCCTATCCTCTCAGCACCAATGCTTGCACAGGCATTCTGCATTTGTAATCTAGTGCCAAACTTTCACCAACAAGATTATGAATCCCATCGCAGGCAGACGTGAGTAGGAATTTGGAACATCAAAATATGAACGATTTTTTGGGATCATGGTTTTTTTGGGAGACCATGGTTTTATTTTGGGTAAAGACATTAGAAATAAATCTAGGTCATCCCTTATCTGGATATTTATATTAATACCTAAATTACCCTCCTGATTAATTTTGGATGATGATTAGTTAGTGTTAATAATAGTTTGTGTGATGATTAAGTTAAAGATAATTAGTGAGATTAAAAAATCAGATGGTTTTTTTTTTAAAGAAGTAGAATTATTGAGAGAGTAAAGTTAGAGAAGATGAAGAAGGAAAACATGAAAAACGATGGATTTTACCAACCACAACCGGAGGGAGGGTATTTGGGTACCCAGGTGTGCTTCAAACTTAGATAATGTTGGTTGAATTGGTCCAAACTTTCAAAAAAAATGAAATTTTTTATGTAGATTTGGGTTAGTTCGGTTACCATATGTCAAGAACATGTAACCGAACACACCTGAAAGTGTAGTTCGGTTACGTTTTCCAAACACGCAGGTTACCGAACTCGCTCGTTAATGGAGGTTTTGGTCGTACAGTGTAATGTTCGGTTACCTAGGATAAAATGGTAGGTAACCGAACTTTGAACTTAACAATTTATTTGGGTACATCTTGTGTGTTCGGTTAGTTCGCAAACTTCAACGCAACCAAGTTCCCAACCGAACTGCAGGTTAAAAGTAACCTAGTGTTAGAAGTTCGGTTGGTTCGCAAACTTCAACATATTTTGCGAATCAACCGAACTGGGCTTATATATGCATATATGCAATTAGGCAAACGTTCGGTTATTACGAAATTTATTTCTTGGCGAATTAGGTAGAGTTCGGTTACGAAGTTTCAAAGGTAGAGTTCGGTTACAAAGAAAACTTAACATTTTTGCGAACGAACCGAACTTGTGGACTTCTCATTATTTTCGTAAACTAAAGTTCGGTGATATCCTTATTTTGCGAAGGATACGAACTTATGGACTTCTGTTGTTCTAATACAAGGAGTTCGGTTAAAAGTATTTTTTGCGAATCAACCGAACTCTGTTGGCTAAGTTTCGTTACTTTGTAGTTTTAAACTTTTTTGCGAAAAAACCTAACTCTACTGGCTAAGTTCGGTTATTTTGGAACTCAAGATAGTGGCCACAACAACACAGTTCGATTAGACTGGATTTGTTTTTTTTTTCGGTTCTAAGGGTGGAGTTCGGTTACTTTGTAGTTTTAAAATTTTTTGCGAAACAACCGAACAGAGAGTTCGGTGACTTAGTTTTAAATCCAATAGAACCGAACTGTTCTTCGTGTTCTTCATTTTCAAGAAGTTCGGTTAGTAAACTAGGGTTTTTTGGAAAATCGACCTAACCGAACATGGCTCTGTAACTCCTACTAAAACCATATTTTGATGAATTTCTATTCGATTGAAGCAATCAAAATCAAATTAAAGTGAAGGTTTGTTGGAAAATACCTCCGGAGTGGTCCCATGGCAGAATCAGGCTGCGGCTGGCGTCTTTTATACTCGATAAAATTATCATGTAACAGAACTTAATTGTGATTGCATTGATGTTATTACATTTCTTAAATAGACGGTGGTGGTGGTGGTGGTGGGAGGAGGTGGTGGTGGTAATCGGCGGTTGGTGGTGGTGATAATCGGAGGTGGTGGTGGTGGTAATCGGCGGTGGTGGGTGGTGGTGGTGGTAATCGGTGGTTGGTGGTGGTGGTGGTAATCGGCGGTGGTGGTGGGAGGAGGTGGTGGTTATATATATAGGTGGTTCTTAGGTTGGTTTTAAATTAAATTAGGTTAAGGGTAGGTTAGTCATTTCAACGTTTTAGGACACCCCTTATCACTATAGAGAAGATGGCCTAATAAAATCATGGTCCCCTCAAAAAAACCATGGTCCCTTAAAAATCGTTCCAAAATATGGCGAAGGATTTATAATCCCATCAAGTCTCGGTAGAGCAGCTATTTAGTGGGATAGAGAAAACGTTCCATTTCCCTATGGACCCCCATTAGAGACCCATCGATACAGTTAACAGAATGACTAATGGGTGTGCGTAGTGCGTACACCTACGACCTACCCTTTTTTGATGTATTGTATCAATCAACGACCTAAAAATTCAATACCATCCCTCACTCCAGAATAAAAGTAGCGCCGGTGAATCTAACCCTTTCTCCTATTGGTTGGTGAGCGTAACCTCGCGCTCTTATTGGCTAATTGAGAAACCATTCGTATTCGTCGGATGAAATTTCGTTAGATATGGTGCGTTGATCTGACAATGTGCGGTGTAGATTGGATGGATTGTGGGGACACGCGCGAAGGACGGCCCTCATTATTTAGAAAAATTGTTATATTAATTTCGTGCATTTATTGTGCAAATCCAGAAAATAAAGAAAACTACTATATTAATTTTAGACATTTATGATTAAAATAAAAAAAATCAATTCAACATATTTATGAAGTAAAATAATATAATTTATATTTTTGAATCTTTTACAATTTCATGTATTTATTATAGAAAATCCAGAAAATAAAAAACAATACTATATTAATTCTTACCGGCGATGAGCTTCAGCGAGAAAAGCCGGCGACTGAAAGCCAAGATTTTTCAATGGATTCGTCTCATCCCTGTTGCTTTTTCTCTTTGATTTTTCGTTTTTGCTTTCTTTTTCCTTTCCCACGATTGTTTTTACCTTGTTTTTCTTGTCCTTTTCGTCCTAGGGTTCCATTTCGATTTTTAGGGTTTTTGAAGGGTTTTCACCCATGCCTGCCTCTCCACGATCCTCTGCTGCTAGCTGTTCACAGAATTCTCAGCATCGTTCTTCTTCCTAGCCGATATCACGCCAAAACCCTATCGATGATGCTGTTTCACGGAACGGATATTACCATTGCCCTTTCAAAAAATTTAATGGTTGTCTGGATGGGGTGAATGGTAGAGGCTACGTAAGAGGATCTTTTGCAAAAAACTTTATAGGACAGACACTTCTCAACAATGGATAACAAGATTGCTTGCAGAACTATCATCTCCAACGATTTACGGGTCTTCAGTGCTTGGGAGAATTTTCTTCAACAGTCTCGTCAGTGGTTATGTAGCTGCTGTATGTCCGTACATGCCTGGAGAACCTCCTGTAAAGGGATTGAAGGAGCTCGTCACGTTGCCATTGCTGGACCTGGTGCCTCTGCACGGTTCCTCATACACGACATTGACAAGCCTGAGAGTATTGTCGTTGTGCTTGATACTGTTGGTGTTTGTGAACCTGTAGCTAGGTGCATTGACCGTGTTGATCCATCTGCTGAGGGCTTTGGCAGGCCTGAGATTGTGCATGATACTGTTGTTGCTCCAACTGACCGTATTGCTTCACTTGTTTCTGCTGAGGGCATTGACAGGCCTGAGATTGTGCACAGTACTCTTGTTGCTTCAACTGAATCTGCCGTGGGTATTGCTTCATCTGACTCTGTCGTGTCTGTTGCTTCCCGGAAGCATGTACCTGACATGTTCTCTTCTTTGTCTCCGGAACTACTCAACGCCGTTTTCCAGCGCCGTTTTACCACGGTTTCCAGCATCCCCCACCAGTGCAGGCTAGGTTTCTCTCGAGCCTTGAAGTCTTGTCTTGATAGTGTGCTTTGTAAGCCTGCTGATATGTCGGCTTGGATCAGTCTCTTGCTGCTTCCTATTTGTACACTATCCTTGTATAGACCCACCCGTTCTGTTGATAAGAAGTCCTCCAGTAGGAAACGACTTCAAGTGACAGCCATCCAATAGGCTTTACTCACCTGGAAGGAACCTATGGGCTACTTCACCTTGATCTCCAAGCTTCTTCGCCAACCATGCCAACAATTCTCTGCGAATAAGGACAAGGAAAAGAAGCCAGAGATGGATAATTTGAGCGCTTGTAGGAAGAAGATAGGCCATGGGAATTTTTGCATCTGCGATCCGTGTCTTGTCTTCCAATGGTTTAGCACCCCGCGATTAGAGCACCTTGTCTGAGTTACAATCTAAACACCCTACATCTCCACCACCCGCTATTCCGGATGACATTGCAATTGGTGACTCCATAACGTTTGACTCGAGGGTTGTCGTTGGGGCCATTAAGAGTTCTCCTAGAGGTACTTCTTGTGGTTGGGACGGTTTGCGTGCTCAGCATTTAGTCGACGTCTTGAGTGGAGCAGCAGCGGCTGTTGCTGACGAGTTGGTGGCTTCGATTACCGGGGTTGTCAACCTTTGGCTGGCAGGTAAGTGTCCTAAAGTCTTAGAAGAGCTTATTGCTAGTGCGCCACTTACACCTTTTCTCAAACCCGGGGGTGGTCTTAGACCAATTGCAGTTGGTACTATTTGGCGTCGTTTGGTCTCTAAGGTGGCTGCCTTTTCAGTAGGCAAGGACATGCAGTTGTATTTGGGGGATTATCAATTTGGCGTTGGAGTTCCGGTGGGAGGGGAAAGCATACTTCATGCTGTCAATGGTTTACTGGAGTTGAAGGGTCTTTCGGATAGCATGTCAATGTTGCTTATTGATTTTTCGAATGCTTTCAACATGGTGAGTAGATCTTATCTTCTTAAGGAGGTCCAGCTTCATTGTCCAGGTATTTCTCGTTGGGTTGAATTTTTTTATGCCAGGCATGCTAATCTTTACTAAGATTAACACATCATGTCTTTTGCACTAGGTGTTAAACAAGGTGATCCTCTCGGTCCCCTTTTGTTTGCCATGACACTTCACCCTCTTGTGAAGTCCATTGCTTCTCGTTGTAAGCTTGATTTGCATGCCTGGTACCTGGATGATGGTACTATCATTGGTGACACTTTGGAGGTTTCCAAGGCTTTGAATATTATTGAAACCGAAGGTCCCAGCAGAGGTCTTCATCTCAATATAAAGAAAATTGAGGTTTTCTGGCCTACAGTTGATCCACGAAGTCTGGAGGTAGGTGTTTTTCCCCCTGATATTGGTAGGCCTAGCAAGGGAGTCAAGCTTCTGGGTGGACCTGTGAGCTTAGATTTGGATTTCATGAGTGACATGGCAGTTAATCGGGTGAATAAAACTATACAGCTCATGTCTGCTATCAAAAAGCTCAGGGATCCCCAAAGTGAGATGTTGCTACTCCGAAACTGTGTTGGTGTATCAAGATTATATTTTGCTATGCGTACTACTAATCTGACAGCTCTTCAACAGGCCTCTGACCTCTTTGATGGCCACTTGTTCCAATATTTAAGGCTCTTAATCACCAGAGATGGTCCTGGTTTTGGGCCTTTGCAACAGACACTGGATACTCTTACTATCAAGGACAGTGGTCTTGGCATATATACCATGGCTGACACTCGCACTTATTGCTATCTTGCTTCTCAGAGTCATATTGCTTTGGTGCGGAAGGCGATTCTTGGTAATTCTTTCATCAGCGACTATGGGGTCGCCTACCAGTCGGCTCTTCAGAAATTCATTCAGGTATGCGGTTTGGCTTCCACTTTTTGCGTCGATAACACTTCCCCCTCTTCTATGCACTCCCTGGCAGTCACTTATTTTGATGCAATCAAGAAGCAAATCCCCGACCAATTTACTTTATCTGCAAGAGACTCCATTCTTTGGCAATGTAACCAAATCAAACATGCTCAAGATTACCTTTTGGTTGTTCCGATCAGTGGTTTAGATCAATGTCTTGGCCCCAGACAGTTTAGAGCTGTGGTTTGCTATCGTCTTGGTATCCCTTTATTTGTTGAAGGCGGATTATGCTCATGTTGCAATAGGTCCATGGATATCTTTGGTGATCACACGCTTCACTGTGCTAATGAGGTTGGACTAAAATTCTGCCATGACTTAGTACGCGATGTAATTGCGAATATTTGTTACAAAGCTGGTGTCCATGCATGCAAGGAGGTGAATTTGGGTCTTATGACATATAGTAACAAGGATTTACGTCCAGCGGATATCCTTGTTCTCAATTGGGAAAATGGCCAAGATGTATGCATGGATGTCACAGGGGTCTCACCCTTTACTGGTGATGGTGTTCGTTCTTTCGTCCTAGGCCAGGCTATCTCTAGAGCAATTTCGCGTAGACGTTCTAAATATTTGGATGAGTGTACCTCGCATGGCTATGTTTGGGTGTTTTAGCTTTTACTACCTTAGGGGAACTCAGTGAGGATACTATTTGTTTTTTCAAGCGTCTGAAGAATTGTTTAGTTAGCCATGACGCTGGTAGTGGTCTAGGTAGTTTTATTTTTCATAGATTGGGTGCCGCTATTCAAAAAGGAGTTGGTGCTCAGCTTGTTGCTCGGCTACCAGCTTAAAACTATGTAGTTTAATTTTTCCTTTAGAAATATAAACTAAATACAATAATTAATTCTTACATTTATGAATAAAATAAAATAAAAATGAATTCAACGTATTTATGGATAAATTAATGAGATTTATATTTTTAGAATCTTTTGTAAGGAAAAAAAAGAAAGAAAAATATAGAAATGACAAAAAGATTACTATATTAATCTTTATTAATCTTTTATAATTTCATGTAGTTAATATAAAAAATCCAATAAAATAATAAAAAAATACTATATTAATTTCGTACATTTAAATGCATAAATAAAAAAATCAACTCAACATATTTATTAAATAAAAATAATTAGTTTTAAATTTGTAAAATCTTTTGTAAGGAAAAAAGTTTCTTGAAACGGTAAAGAAAACTACTATATTAATTTTGGCATTATGATTAAAATAAAAAAAATTAATTCAACATATTTATGGAATAAAATAATAAGATTTGTATATGTTGAATCTTTTATAAGGAAAAAAACTCTAGAAATGACCATATTAATTTTTAATATTAATGATAAACATCTAAAAAAAATTACTAACAACATCTAAAATTACTATATTAGTTGATATTTTAAATTAATATTTATGTTTAGAGTATCTGAAAAAACATAATTATTTACCTGAACACAATCTTACGGGTTCAATTATTACAGTTAATTTACTAATATAAACAAAGCAAATGGCTAATACTTAATATGGTAAAGTTAAATTAATATTTATGGTTAGAGTATCTGAAAAAATCTAATTATTTACCTGAACACAATCTTACGGGTTCCATTTACACCTAAAAACAATCTTACGGGTTCCATTAATACAATTAATTTATTAATATAAACAAACCCAATGTAAAACCATATTTATGTGTTATATTTGTTTATATTGCCATATAACATGAATTAATTCCATAGCAGTTGTAAAGGTTTTCTTTAGAGCCAAGTTTCCAACATCTATATAAAGGATACAAATCATTCTTCAGCCCTACACAAACCCACTACTTTCAGTTTCCGTGAAAAAAGAGGTAGTGAACAGGAGATATCGACTATGACTTTTGAAGAAAATCACATCGAATAGGGAGAATGGCAGTTGATTTCCATGGTATGTAAACCCATTCAAGTGTCACGGTTTGGATATGCATTAATAAGGTTCCTAGGTTGTTTTTTTTCTCTCTAAGCAATAAGGTTCATAGGTTGTTGTTTTTTTTTCTCTAAGAAATTTTTATTTGTAACAAGCAAATGCAAAAATTTAATGTCTGGTGTGTGTATATGTAGGCAAGAAGCCTTCGGGGACAATTTATACCCCCTTCAAGCGCCTGGTTAGGAATCAGATACATCGGAAAGTCGTGCGGGATTTAGTTATGAAAAAATGGAGATTTGAAAACAAAAAAACAGGTCAATTACAGAGTCTTGACTTGCATCTCATTAACCAAGATGTGGGTTAGTCGACCTCTGACGCACATTCCCGGTAAAAGTTTTTTTTCTTTTGGGTTGATCAAGTGTAGAAATTAATTATTTATTAGACGTAATGTATGGTACTCGGATGCATGCTAGGGTAGGCGAAGATTACATAGAGCTGTTTGAAGGGAAACTCGAGGAGGGAAATGTGTATTTTATTCAAAGGTTTAGCATTTCCAAGCCATCAGTCGGTTACAGAATTGTGTCATTTGAACATGTAATGTGGCTGAACAGGTTTACTATGACCGGTCCGCATAGTGACACATAATCATGACGCGTTACAGAATTGGTAGCCTTGCAGATGGAGCTGCATGACCGACGATGTAGCGCCAAGATGGCTGAGACAAAAAAGGTTACTTGGCATTGGCAACATTATGCGATAGTGTTGCATATCCTTATTTAGAGTTAGCCCAGCTCAAGGAAGGAATAAAGGATGAGATGCAAAGTCATGGAATGACTTTGGAATGGTCCTAAGCTTTGGCCAAGACTTGGTCTGTGCATATGCATCAATGGTGAGGCCAAACACGCCATTGGTGATTGTTGCTCGCCAAAGGAGATGCAAGTGATGCATATGAGGCATGAAGTTGAACTAGGCAAGTCAAGACTTAGTTGACATCCAAATGAGCTAAGTGCGCAATGCAAGCTATAATAGTGCAACGCAAGCCATAATAGCACAATGCAAGCTATAATAGCGCAACACAAGCCATAATAGCAGTATTTGGCAGAAGTGCAAGATGAGTTGCATGTTGCGATGTTGCGGAACGTGAGTGCAAGTGCCAGATGCGAGAGTGTGTGCATCACACACATGCCAAAGTAAAAGAGCAAGTTGGAGACTTTATAACCGATTTTGGCATATCCTAACCGTTGAAGACAGGTGTGGCGCCATTGTGCAAGCCAGCACCAAAGCTATCAGTTAAAAAGTGGAACTGGCGGTTAGGAAACTGCCCATGGACAAATGGTTGTTCATGGGGCGTGCAACAGAGTTGCATACGGATTGGCCTTGGCTTCTTGGCATTATAAATAGCCAGAGAAGCTACACAAATCAAGTTGTTCAATAGTTCGAGTGTTGAGGAACCATATTGCAGTAGAGAGTGAGTTTCATGTAGGCTTAGAGAATAAGCTTGTAAGTCCATTGGTTGGACGATTTTGTATCTTCCCCTTAAGCTAATAAAAGTGAGTTGTTGGCTTATACGTTTGGCTTTGGTTTACTGTTGATTTGATTATACTTCCCCAATTATGTGAAGCATAAACATGGCAAGAACCTCTTCGTAGTATGGGTTACATTGTTTGGTAGAGAAAATCTGAGTAAGACTTCCGTTGCATACTCTTGGTAGAGTTGGCTGATTGCATTGGTGCAATCTTATAAGGCTGAAATACAAGTGGGTGATAAGAGATTACTGAACCATTGTATTTCCGGGTTATACCTTCACGAAAAATTGCTTGGAACATTTGAAGGAGTGACATTTACCAAGGTGGAACTTCTGGAAGTTGGCCTCCCAACATTTCCCCAGGAGCCGTCTGTTTTCACATTCATTTTACACGGAAAACAAATAGCCGTTTCACATCTGTTTTTTTTTTAAATGGTGAATAAAAATCCGCGTAGTATAAACTTTCACGCACTCCTTCAAATGAAAGAGAATGTAATTGAGTTTGAGGTGAAAGGGGGTTTCCCTCTACTCATAGTAGGACCTAATTTGATCAAATAAGATCAACTCTTTCGTTTTGAAAGAGACTCTCAACCCCCATATCCCTTTCTCTAAGAGCATTCTACTCTCTCTTGGCTTTCCTTTATAAATTTTTCTGATATTTTTGGTGGGGTTTCTGTCAGACTATTGAATTATAGTATTTTTTGAAACCTATTCTTATTATTCTTTTTCTTTCTCGAACAGGATACACGCATGAAATTGCTTTGTTTAATAGACCATGTTGTAACGACACTTCGTTAACTTGACCTATGGTTTTATGTAAAAAAAAAGACCCCTTTAATAAAAATAGCTATATGCATCACTAAAAATTAGCTAATAAAGGTACTCCAGTCATTAATTAGTGGACAATACTTGCGGTTAAAGTAACAATCACGATTATTCAAACAGAGTCTTAGTGGGATGTTAGTTCATTGCTTGATTACAACTTCTTTGACGGGAAGCATTTCATCTGTTTTGTACTATCTGGAATTGGAAAACTATTTTATGTTATATCGTGTGTTCTTTTAATGTCTCTAATATCATATGTTAGTATTTGAGTGTGATTTTTCATCTAACTATAAGGAGTTGGTGCCTGGGTTGGGTTGACCGCTTGATTCTTAACACAAGTATATGATTTCTGAAGAAAGATATATCAATGCATTTTCTTGATTACATCATCTTCGACGGGAAACACTTTATATTGTTTTCATTATTTAGGGTTGAAAATCTATTTTTATATTAATATCGATTTTTAGTATCACTAATAAGATATCCATACTACTATACAATGAGTGTGATTTTTAATTTAACTATATGGACTTCGAACCTAGAATATAACTTGAGTTAGCCGGCCGCCGCTTGATTCCTAACGCAAGTATACGATTCTTAGAAATATAGATCAGTGAATTTCCTTGATTACATCATCTTCGACGGGAAGCAATTCATATATATATGCTTTGCAATATTTAGAGTTGGAAATATATTTTATATTAACAATAAATACAATTCTGACCAGTAGGAGTCATAAATAGGAAAATAAAAAAAATGATGAGAATTCATAGACAATATAATTCAGATTCCATTTGCCAATAAAAGAACTCAAATTGTTAATAGGTGATCCTTACGATTAAAGCAACAATCACGGGTATTCAAACGGGGTTATAGTGGGATATTAGTGCATTTCCTTGATTACAACTTCTTTGACTGGAAGTACTTCATCTGTTTTGCACAATTTAGAATTTGCAAGCTATTTTTATGTTATATATCGTGTGTTCTTTTAATGTCTCTAATATCAGGTATTGATACAACCATATAATGAGTGTGATTTTTCATTTAACTATACGGACTTGGAGCCTGGAAGAGAACTTAAGTTGGCTGCTTGATTCCTAACGCAAGCTTATGATTCTTAAGAAAGATATATCAGTGCATTTTCTTGATTACTTCTTTGACGGGAAGCACTTTACATGCTTTACGATATTTAGAGTTAGCAATTTATTTTATATTAATATCGTGTTATTTTTAGTGTCTCTAATGTCAGATATCAGCATAACTATATAATATGTGTGACTTTTCATTCAACTACAAGAAGTTGGAGCCGGGAAAAACAATTGAGTTACCGCTTGATTTTTTACGTGAATATACGATTTCTGAAGAAAAATATGTATGTGTGTTTCCGTAATTACATTTTCTTTGACGAGAAGAACTTCATATGATTTGCGTTATTTAGAGCTGGCAATCTATTTTATATTAATATCATGATTTTTTAATGTCTCTAATATCACATATCGATGCATATATAATGACTAATGATATTTCCTTGATTACTTCTTTTACGGGAAGCACTTTGTATGCTTTGGACTATTTAGGGTTGGCAATATGTTTTATATTGATATTGTGTTATTTTTAGTGTCTTTAATGTCAGATATCAACACAACTATATAACACATGTGATTTTTCATTCAACTACAAGAACTACA
The DNA here is from genome assembly GCF_003573695.1 of Papaver somniferum. Taxonomy (NCBI): domain Eukaryota; kingdom Viridiplantae; phylum Streptophyta; class Magnoliopsida; order Ranunculales; family Papaveraceae; genus Papaver; species Papaver somniferum. Next base: position 2,483,795 of record NW_020624820.1, on the reverse strand, counting down.
AGAAGTTGGATCCTAGAAAAACAATTGAGTTAGCCGCTTTATTTTTAACGCAAGTATATGATTTCCGAAGAAAAACATATATATACGTTTCCTTAATTACATTTTCTTTGACGAGAAACACTTCATATGCTTTGCCCTATTTAGAGTTGACAATCTATTTTATATCAGTATCACGATTTTTTAGTGTCTCTAACTTCAGATATCAATTCATCAACTTAACAGTAATATATAAATCTCATTATATCAATTCTTGGGTACTCAAAGTCATCTTAGATGGATTTGAATTTTGAACTTTTGTAAGTATGAGATGACATGAAGTTTTCTTTATAAGGTGGGGAGTTTTAAATACTCGAAGGACCTTCTCAATTTTCGAGGACTGGGGAGAATATGAAGACCCGTAAGCTCGTCAATATTGTTTGATTGGTAAAAGAGACGATTTAGCTGTTAATGACATGATTAATTGAAGTATGAACATTAATTAATAAAAATAAAACAAACAATACCTTGGACATGAAACTATTACTGATAGATAGATTCTAAAAAATACTCAGAATGGACTACTTGAACGCTTAATTCGGATACAGGGAGAAGAAGAAATCATTCATTTTGTGTATGAAGGGTAAAATGGTCCTTTTACAGATAAATTTTATCAAGGCAACCAAGTTTTCTACTTTGAACACTTGAAACCCATAACCAATGAATGGGTTCCTTAGTAGGACTCAATCCCAAAACCAACCGAGTCGAGAAGAACTCGACTTCATTTTCTTCTTTCTTCAGTTTTTCTTCTCTATTCTTCTCTGCCGATTCAGATAGTAGAACTTCTAGTGAGAGATTTCCGAAGTAAATTTGAAAAGAATTAGTTTAACTGAGAGATGATAAACTGTAGAGTATGTGTTGATGTCGAAGAACATGGTAAGACTGAGAGGATCAAAATTAAAGTTTCTGATTTGATTTTGAATTCAGTTGATTTTTATGTTCTTCCCCAAAATAGAAATTAGGGTTCTTGGTTGTGATTGGATTTTTCACAGAATTCGGAAGAGGGGTTTGATTAAGAAGACATAGGTTGAGATTCGAGATGGGTATTGAATTAATTAAACGGATTAGGTTGAAATTACAGGTGAAATCTAGTCTCATAGGATGAATTGATATTTTAGTGAAATTAGGGTTTGTTATTAATTAAGCCAAAGATGGTTATATGGGGTTTAGTTTTAGTTTCTTTAGAAAATTGAATCCTAAGTTAGGGTTATTAGGGTCAAGTTGATGATGTTGAATCACATGTGAATAAGATAAAAAATTTAGAGCATAGCTCGGTTGAATCCACCAAGCATTAGTATGTCAAGTTTGGTTGTCATATTTTAGTAGCAAAACTCATCTAGAGTCGCTTGATTATTTACCAGAGTCAACTTCATTTAAGTTGGACTAGAAAGTCTAGGAATGTTGATACGTACAAGTATTACTCTGAAGACCTGAAGAAAGTGGAAAAGTAACGACTGCAATGAAGACATCATCCTTCCTTTTGAGGTTAGTAATGTTGATTTGATCTTGTTTCCATTCCTAACGTATCTTTCAAGTCGCTTCATATTGAAAACAAAACATGGGAAGCTGTATTTATAATACTCTAATGATTAGATTTGGTCATAGCATTATGATCAAAGTATCAAGGAATTATACTACGAAGTTTAAAAGCTTATATTTTGAAAATTCATAAATACGACATTAACATAATCCATGTATTTAGTTACTTGATTATGTGTAAGGATATATGTGTGATTTCATCATAGAAAACTATGTATTATTACATTAGTTTAAGAAAGTAGATTTATGAACTTGTTTCATAATTGAAAGGGAAATCATGAATATGTTGGTCCTGTTCTTTATTGAATATATTTTGGATGACCAATACTAGATGACAAGGTAGAACCTATCTTGACTTATTTTGAGAATTGAGGTATAACCGGTCATAGCCTATAGTGTGTGGTTAGCTATAATCGGTCACAAGCTACTTTGTGAAGCAAGGTGTAACCTATCACAAGCTACATTGGGAAGTTAGTTGTAATCGGTCACAAGCTACTTTAAAAAGTAAGGTGTAACTGATCACAAGCTACTTTGAGAAGTAAGGTGTACCCGGTCACAACCTATCTTGGGGAGCATGGTATAACCGTTCACAACTTATATTGCGAGTCTTGCCATAACCGATCCCAAGAGCAAAACCAAGTTTCCAAAGTTCATACATTTCTTCATGGTTGTGTGTGAATTAGGAATTAGGGTTTGCTAAGAGAAACTTCTAGATGTCGACATTATTTGAACATGTACATCCTTGATGCTCAAGGTGGGTAGGATTTAATTATGATTTTCATAATATATGTTTTATTTACCAGCAATTAAGCATATCCTTTGGAAAAAAATTATTAGTTAATGTGCTACACTAATAATAGAAATCTTCTAAGAGAGATTTCAGAAATATTGGTTAACATTTATTGGAAATTGGAAAACCGAAATTAGGTACTTTAATGAATCTCTTAAGAATATTTTCGGTTTTGGAATTTCCTTGTTGTCCAAACAATCTTGGTCTACAAATACTTGAGTTTGCATTTCTTGCAAACTATCCTAAGAGTCAGGAAAACTTCACTCGTGTTGTTTCAGGTGGAGCCGTCTATCCGGAGAGGAAAGTTCCCTAATTGGGAGAAATCTCTTACGACTGCTCGTTTAAAGACTTTTGTGGGATAAAGAAGCTCTACAAGTACCATTGGTGCATGGGAAACCAAATAATTGCATTATTATTTTATTTTTTGATTATTGATTGATTGACTAACGGTTATTGAAACTTTGATTGCATCGAGTTTGATTATTCTTGAGAGCCTTCTCTTCTGACATAAGGGTCACTCAAACTAGATTAAAGTATCAACGGGATCTTTAAAACCATTTGTGGATCTAAAGACATCTTGTGATAATCCATTGTTAACAGACTATGTTTTTTGCATGATTGATCACAAGGGGGTTCAAGTTTGTGTTGTGTGGGTTATTGAGAAGGAAATTGAAGATATGAAGAAAAAAAAATTCTAATTAGTTTTCGTATCTTGTGAATTTTGTGCACACATCTTGATCGGCTGTGATCCAACTAGAATCGTGTTTATCTTTGATAGACTTGATTGTCTAGTTGTGTAAGATCGGCATCACTTTATAGTTACTCTTTGAGTTCTATATTGTTTGATTGCGAATCCGAAAATTGGTTATTTTGATAATCAAGGTTTGGATTGATCTAACCGGACAAAGGAGTTTATTAGTTTAAATGGAAGAGCCTTTGTTGACAACTCAAACATATCTTTCACTAAATATTGAATAGAGTGGTTACCAAATAATTTTATTCCTTTACTGTTTGGAATACGATCCAAAAAGTGATGATTCACGTGCGTGACTTTAGAAGTCGAAGGCGCAGGGATACTGAGGAAACTAAGTAGCTAGGGGTAGTCTACTTGGTCTCAACTATACGAAGTTGGCATTGGATTTTGTTAGCGGATTAATTCCGAGAGTATTCAAAACTGGACTAGGTCCCGGGGTTTTTCTGCATTTGCGGTTTCCTCGTTAAAAAAAATCTTGTGTTGTGTTATTTACTTTACTTCTGCATTATAGTTATTTTATATTGTAATAAAGTAAATACACTTGTGCTTTAATCCTAATCACTTGATATTGATATTATAGTGTTTCGGTTTTATACCATACATATTATCAAGTGAATACTTTGTTGTTGTATTGTCTCGATCTCGTATCCATAGACGATCACACAAAGTGTATACCATAGTTGTCGTATTGTCTAGATTTTTTCAAAATACGATCACACTTGGTGTAGGACTTATAGGTTGACATTTAAAAGATTTTGGTGTATTTAGGTACTCTCATCTTTTCAATTGGTATCAAAGCAGACATACACGAAAAGATCTAACAATCTGTGTTCAGTGTGATCCATCCTATAAAATTTGAATCAAGTGACTGATTCAGTTAATGTATCACAGGATGGTGATATACTGTATTCACAGTATACTCTATAGAAAGTTGATTTTTTTCAAATCCTGATAAACAACTTAACACTGTTAGTTCATTTATTGAACACAGCTCAGGGCATATTAACCATAATGAGTTAATAAGTAGGAAAAAAAACATGTGATGCACGATTCAGATTCAGATGACAAAGATGAGATTAAAATTTTCATACAGCTTGCTAAAAAAATATAATCTAAGAGATAATGTTTATATCCATCTGTCAAGAAGTTTATCAAAGATTCTTTGATTAAACCCAGGTCTCATGAAAAAACTGTGCTTTAAGAAACTCTTGAAATTCATGAACCTCATGACAGGATGATAATCTCATTTACAAGTCAATTTCAAGATGAGAATACTCGCTTGTCTCTTCCTGGATCTGAATATGAAAATTCTGACAACTATTTTAATGTCAGAAAAGATTTAATAGTTAAGATAAGGGTATGTGATTCTAGTATTCAGGATCCCTTAACTAATAGACGACAACAAAATATAAAATCTAAAAACAAAAACAAAAAAACAAGCTAAACAAATAACAAATCAATTAACAACCGCTCCCCAGTAGCGGCGCCAAAATTTGATGTGTGTCGTAACCACAACAAATTGATCTAGATATTTCTAACTAATTAACTAGTAATATAGTGATAGTAAGGATCGTTCCCACAGAGAGTTGTATAGTCGATAGGTTATTTAGATAACGAAACAAAGTAAAAGACAAAGGGGGGTTAAAGTAAAATAAAAATAATAAGATTAAAGGGACGATCAAGGAGTCCTTCGCCGTTACCAATCGTTGACTCAATAGTATACTTATCTATTTTCATTAGAACCATTCATCACCAACCATAGAATAACAACTAGAGCAGTGTTTCCCCAAAGTCCCTTGTGTAACCTGATGCCGAAGCGCTCACATATCAAGTTATATCCAACCGAACCACCAAGTAGTAGCGCACTCAATGTGTAAACCAATCGGAAGCTTTAAGTTATGTGAACTTAGGTTGATCCTAGAAGTTAGACTCTTAGCGCAAGGTCCACTTACTAATGTTGTCTTCACACACGAGTTCTCCAAAAAATCCCTCTGCAAGGTCTCAAGTTCTCTACTTTTGTAGGAGATACACGACAATTATGGATCGCTCCAACTCTATACTAGCAATAGAATGATCAATAGAATAATCCAATTGTACACTTGAACAATTTAAAAATCATTCATAAACCCTAATTATAGTAAAGAAAAAACGATAATATGATTTAAACTCCGAATAAATTTATATAACTGATAAAGCTTCACGCTAGAACATTGAATTCATCCTTAATCAACTAAAGTTTATCTACACATGATTACAAAAGAGAATTTGTTCCCCCTAAAGTGGAAAACCCTGGGCTTAGATGTAGCAAATTTAATATGGGAGGTAGAATTATGTAAAAGATGATAAAATATATCTTCTTAATGTCTTGAGGTTATTCTTATATAGTGCTCACATGATCTAGGGTTTAGAACCCGTCGGGACCGCGTATTCTTTGATTTAGAAGCCCAAACTCGTGCCAAACATCTTTGTTACGGTTGGGTTAAACCCATTCGTAGTTATGATAAGATTTTTGTCTCAAAATACCCGGATTTACGGTTGGGTCCGAGTCTCTTGGACCTAGCCGTAATTATTCCTTGTAACTTTTTATCTTTCGTCATTTCGGCCGTAACTTCTTCATCCGACGTCCGATTGACCTCATTCTTTTTAGGTTGGATTCATATCGTCTTCCTATAAAATATAGAAATTCCCAAAACTTCATATTTATTCACTTTATTTTACGGTTAGGTTGAACCTAGTCGTAAGTCCTTATGCAAACTGTAGTGGAAGTTCATCTCTTTTTACGGTTAGGTTTGGGGATGCTTTTCCAAACCATACCAAGAGTTGTCTTTGCACCTTACAACTTCTTATTTTCATGCGGGAATGAACTTCTTTCCTCTTCTTAGGTCCTTTTAACTCTATTTCCATTGATTTTGGATGATTCACCCAAAGAAACAAATAAAATAGAAAAGAAGAGTAATACAAGGATAATATGCAAGAAACATAGATTAAACAAGTATGGATTTGACATTCTAAACATGTAAATTAAGCACCTATCAGTGTCATCCAAGGGGGAGTGTTGAAGTAATAGTGATGGATTTCCACCCCACTTATATCACTATCGTTACAGCCATTACTTCGTGTAACTCTACACTAAATTATGCATGGTGCATAGTATTAGTACATGAATGTACTGATTCCTTTCTAATAATATATTAAACACCTACTCTATCGTATTGTATGCATATAAATAGAGATCTTCCACAATGTATTCAAGAACAGACATATCGACCAATAAGAACTTTTTTTATTTCTCTCAATTATCTTTGTCTAGAGCACAATTGAACTTTTATTTAGAACGCGCAATTGAGGGATACTTTTTTCTTTTGTGGAAAGGTTATTTCAGTTCACAGGTGTTCCAAATTTTACCGAAATTTCACTTTTCTCTCGATGTTTAATTTATTTATTTTTGTTTTTCGTTTCTGTCTGGTATTGGATTGGATCACAATTGAACTTTTGTTTAGAACGCGCAATTGGGGGATACTTTTTTCTTTGTGGAAAGGTTATTTCAGTTCACATGTGTTCCAAATTTTTACCAAAATTTCACTTTTCTCTTGATGTTATATTTATTTATTTATTTTTGTTTTTCGTTTCTGTTTGGTATTGGATTGGATCAAAAATGAATAATCTGACATTTATTTTGAACAAGCCTGAGATTGGCCTGATAACTTTGGAATTGCATAAATATTATTGCTCATCTATTTCCTAACATTTGCAGCCTAGATCTGGACTATATTGAAGTAAAAATTATTATCCATGAACGTGGTCTGGAACGGTGTTTGTTATAGTGGCCTAATGGGGATGGAACTTTCTGAATTGCTCCAAGCAATGAAATTAGCATCCGCATAAAGCAAATGTAAATTGAAATTATCGGTCCATACCCAAATCTGGGTTATCTGACAATGCAATAACTAAGAACAAAAAGTCCATGAGTGGACCAATAAAAATAACATTTTTAACTGAAATGGTACACCGAAGGAAAAAAGCGAATAAAATAACAAAAGGCAAGACCATTAAAGTAGAACTATAATTTTGGGCATACCAAAATCTTTCAAGGCATACTGAATGAAGATAAAAAAGGTTGTGAAATAGCAAAATCAGATAACCCCTTAACCCAAAAAATTTAATGGAAAATCTGCTCTTTACGTATTAGTGTTAATAATCTTGATTAGTGATTAAATATTTTGTTTAGTGATTAAAATAATTTTCAGAATTATAAGAGTTGTTTAGATGAAAAATTTAAGGAAAAAAAAATCAAAGTTTTGGTTTGGTTAAGAAGGAGAGAAAGAGAAGGAGAAAGTGAGAAAATTCTAATTCTTGATTCAATGGAGGATGAGGAGGGTCATCATTCATCTAAAAAACCTAGGAAAATACATATCAACTACAACAATGATCCAGAAATGGCTGATTTCTTAGATTATGAGAATGATTTTACACCCACTCAAATTCAAGCTCAAACTCAAACACAAACTCAAGATGATGATTTTTATGAGCCAAATCCTGATGATGAAGACATTGATGACGAACCCAATGCTTCTAATACACAGGTACACTTATATCCTATACTTAATCTCACTTCTATAGCTCTCAATTATCAAAAGTTAGGTTTTTTGAATCATGGTTCGGCGAAACAGGTTGAGGTTCGGCTCACATCTATGAGCCGAATCTACCAATTGATGAATGGTTCGGCTTACTGAATCTGTTTACTGCATGTGACGAACTGTTTGCTAGACACTAGTTCGGCTTATATGAAAGTTTCATAGTAAGCCGAACAACATCCTGGATAGCTCGGAAAAAAAATAATTACCGGTTCGGCTTATATTTCGAAAATCGTATGAGCCGAACATCAATTTGTTATTTTTTGGGTTAAAATATTGTTATTGGTTCGGCACATATTGAGAATATCGTAATAGCCGAACCTCGTTAATGTGCTAGGTTCGGCACATATTATGATTATCGAATACGCCAAACCCCTATGCATCTCTATCTGTGACTAGGTTCGGCTTGAAATTTCATGAAATTTCATGCCGAACTGTTCATATACACTTACAGGAAGCTTTTGTGAAGAACAGTTCGGCTAAAAACGCAACTCAATTTTGAGCCGAACCCAACACTGTAACCGTCATTTAATCGATGAAAAACAACAAATAGGAGATTGAGTTTGTAAAACTTGCTTTCTTATCTTCATTTCCGGAGTTGGAGATGAAGTTGGTTCAATTTCTGGTTCAATTGGTAGTTGATTTTCAGTTTCTACACCTTCATCTTCAATTGGTTCTTCTTCTTCAATTGATGGATTAGAAGACGATTTGGTTTTCCTAGTCCCTTCTTTTCTTTGTACGAGTCATTATGTGGTTGAGTTTAATCGACGATCAAATTTTTACGAATCGACAAATAATCACGATGATGAATTTTTTTTCGCAGGAGGGGGAAGAGTTCGGCTAGAGGAGGAGGAGGAAGAAGAGATGGTAAGGGAAACTGATTTTGATTTTTTAGAAAACTGATTTTAGATTTTTGTATTAAGGGTATATAGGTAATTTAACTACCCATAGGTACCCTTTATAAGATCACCGAAGATGGGACTATTGTTTTGTATGCCTAGAAAGATTTTGGTATGCCCAAAATCAGGGTTCTTAAAGTATACCTAAATATTTCCATCACATAAAAAAAATACCAAGTCCACGCACTGCCCCACAGAGCCTTGGACCAACAAAAAACAACATGAGTTTGGGACCAACAAAAAAGACCATTACTAACTGAAATGAAACGGTACACCCAACCCACCTTCCCAGGAAGGAAAAGAAAACAATAAAGTCCATTAAAAGTATTTTACTAAACCTAAATATATTCATAGTATCAAAGAAATGCCAAGTCCCCGTACTGCCCCACACATCAAAATCTATTGTGCTTATGAACTTCCTTGAGGGCTTCAGTTATTATAGTCTCCCAACCCCTCATACGAGCTGAATTGTTGGACATGTTATCAGAGTAATTCTTTTGAGCAATGAGATCACTATTTGTGAAGTTCAACTGTGTCATTAACTAACATGGCAATCACAGACTTAGCTTCTCCTAAGATAATAGCAGCAGATGTTTATAAAGTATTCCCAGAACCTGATCCAAGGAGAATAATAAAGTTCATGTTGAGGATATTAAAAAAAAAAATACAAAGTTATACTTAAAAAAAAACTTACCAGTTTGTTTACAAGTTTGTTTTGCAACAGAGGCTAAGGGATCCTCGGCATGAACTTTCTTATTCTCATTGGAAGTATTCCCGGAACCTGATTCAAGAAATGAAGAAAAAAATATATAATAATATCAGCATAAATATAGATACATAAAAAATTAGATATTTTTAAGAAACTTAAAACCAAAAAAATACTTAAAACAAAACTTACCAGATTGTTTTGCAGTAGAGGCTAAAGGATCCCCAACATGAACTTTCTTATTCTCCTTGGAAATATTCCCAGAACCTTATTCAAAAAATGAAGAAAACAATCTTATAATAACAACATAAATATAGATATACAAAGAATCAGATATTTTAAAAAAAATTAATTTTTTTTTAAAAATAATACTTAAAGTAAAACTTACCAGATTGTTTTGCAGTAGAGGCTAAAATATCCTCAACATGAACTTTATTATTCTCCTTGGAAGCTAGTTTAACAGAAATATCAACACCAGTACTTTTCTCCGGTCATATTATCATCATAACTATAATAATATCATCATAAATATAGAGATGCAAAACATTGGACAGTTTAAAAATTCTAGAAACATAAAGGAGAACTTATACCAGATTATTGTCCACTAGAGATTAAAGGAATCTCGGCAAACACTTTATCATTATCCTCAAAGACAGGCAACAAAAACCTTTGTCTAGCTTCAGAGATTTAAAACAGCAGATACAAAATATATCATAGGATAAGAAGAATAACAGATCCAGCAGAATATGGAGTAAAAGAAGATTTTTGTTAAAGGGATAGAAAAAAATGATCCGAGTAGAGCGCAAATCGTAGCCGACTCGTTAATTTGGACCTGTTCAATTTATTTATTTTTCACTCGGACCAAATCACCTTTCTAAATATGCACGATCATCATACATCACCGTACCCCTCCAAACAATTCCACCACCAAACACGAGAAGAAATCTTTGTGCTCCAAAAACGAAAAACAAAATAACCTAATAAACAACGAATTACATTTTCATATTGTCTATTGCCACAGTACTACGATTGCTACTAATAAATTAGGGTTTCATTAGGGAAAACATCTGAATTTGAAATCAAGAGAAGGCAATTTTGTTGTTACAGAAATATGTGGAGGATATGCATAATAATTGTATATAATCCTACTCCAAAACATATTACATAACAAAATGGTTTAAATCTTTCAAAGCAGATTCAAGTTGATACACCTTCTTTGTTCCTTAGAAAAATGATCAAACCTTAAGAAGTAGACTAGATTGACATCCACTTTGATCTCTCTCCAACTGAATTTGTATCTAGTACAGAACCATTGCAATGATTCCTTATTTGAGATCTAAGGAAAGATTAAAAAAAAACATACAAAAGAGATTCATACATCTTCTGTCATTCAAGTGCAATTAGAGTTTCGAAGAGATTCGGTAAAAAGGGGTTTGTGACTAAGATTCCGTTCCGTGATAATAGACAACTCACAATTCTAAGATGTTGATGGTGGTGGGTGATAGAACTGTTTATGGGGGTGTGAGTTATGTGTAGTTAGCGAGTGTACTTAGTAGGATAATTTGGTCCGAGTTAGAAAAATAAGTTGCATAGGTCCTGGTTAGCGAGTCGATTACGATTTTCGATATCCTCGGGTCGCTTTTTGCTCTCCCCTTAACAAAAATCTAAAGGAAACTCTCTTAAAGAAAGTTACAGTAATTAAAGAAATACCTAAAATAAAACTTACCAGATTGCTTTTCAGTTGAGGTTGGAAGATCCTCAACACCCACTTTACCATGCTCCATCAGATATTGTTCACCTGAAATGATTGGTTCCTTTCTACATTTTCTTTCCTTTTCACAAATTAGTCTATTAAACTTCTTATCAATTGAATTGAATCTTAATGTTTTTTCTTCGTGGAAAGGTTATTTCAGTTCACATGTGTTCCAAATTTTACATAAGTTTTACTTTTCTCTTAGTGTGTAATTTATTTATTTTTGTTTTTCGTTTCTTTTTGGTGTTGAATTAGATCAAAAATGAATAATTTGACATTTATTTTGAACAAAGCCTGAGATTGGCCTGATAACTTTGGTATTGCATAAATAATATTGCTCATCTATTTCCTAACATTTGCAGCCTAGGTCTGGCCTATATTGAAGTAAAAATTATTATCCATGAACATGGTCTGGAATGGTGTTTGCTATGTGGCCTAATGGGGATGGAACTTTCCGAATTTCTCTAAGCAATGGAATTAGCATCTGCAGAAAGCAAATGTAATTGAAATTATCAGTCCATACCCAAATATGGATTATCATACAATGCAATAACTAAGAACAAAATGTCCATGAGTGGACCAATAAAAAGAACATTTCTAACTGAAATGGTACACCCAAGGAAAAACAACAACAAAAGGCATATAAAAAAATACCAAGTCCCCGCATTAACCACACATTAACTTCCATGGGCCTTGGACCAACAAAAAACAACATGAGTTTGGGACCAACAAAAAAGACCATTTCTAACCGAAATGAAACGTTACACCCAACCCACCTTCCCATGAAGGAAAAGAAAAAGAATAAAAGACCATTAAATGTATTTTAGTAAACCTAAATATATCCATAGTATCAAAGAAATGCCAAGTCCCCGTACTGCCGCACACATTAAAATTTGTTATGCTTATTAACTTCCTTGAGGGATTCAGTTATTATTATAGTCTCCCAACCCCTCATATATACGAGCTAAATTATTGGACATGTTATCAGAGTACTTCTTTTGAGCACTGAGAAACTGTTTGTGAAGTTCAACGGTGTCATCAACTAACATGGCAATCACAGACTTAGCTTCTCCCAAGATAATAGCAGCAGAGATTTCTGAAGTATTCCCAGAAATTGATTCAAGAAATGAAGAAAACAATCCTATAGTATCAGCATAAATATGGATATACAATGAATTAAATATTTTCAAAAAAAAAAAAAAGAAAAGAAAAGAAAAGAAGAAAAACTTAATATAAAACTTACTAGATTGTTTTGCAGTAGAGGCTAGAGGATCCCCAACATGAACTTTCTTATTCTCATTAAAAGCTTGTTTAACAGAAATATCAACACCAATACTTTTTTCAGGTCATATTATCATCGTAACTATAACAATATCAGCATAAATATAGAGATGCAAAGCATTGGACAATTTAAATTTTATAAAAATATAAAGGAAAACTCATACCAGATTGTTGTTAAGTAGAGATTAAAGGAATCTCGGCAAACACTTTATCATTATCCTCAGAGAAAAGCAGCAAAAACCTTTTTCCGGCTTCAAAGATTTTAAACAGCAGATATAAAATATTTCATTAGATAACAAGAACAACAGATCCTACAGAATATGGTGTAAAAGAAACTTTCATAAAGAAAATTATAGAAATTAACGAAATACTTAAAATAAAACTTACCATATTGTTTTTTAGTTGAGGATGGAAGATCCTTAACACCCACTTTACCATGCTCCATGAAAGATTGTTCACCAGAAATGATTGTTGCCCTTTTATATTTTCTTTTCTTTTCAAAAATTAGTCTATTAAACTCTTTATCAATTGAATCGAATCTTAATGTTTTTTCTTCGTGAAAAGGTTATTTTAGTTTACATGTGTTCCAAATTTTACCGAAGGTTCACTTTTCTCTTAATGTGTAATTTTTTTTCGTTTCTGTTTGGTATTGGATTGGATCAAAAATGAATAATCTGACATTTATTTTGAACAAGCCCGCCCTAGGTCTGGCCTATATTGAAGTAAAAATTATTATCCATGAACATGGTCTGGAATGGTGTTTGCTATAGTGTCCTAATAGTGATGGGTTTCTCCAAGCAATGAAATTAGCATCCGCAGAAAGCCAATGTGAAATTATCACTTTCTTTGATAGACACATTTATGTGTCTGATTTGTCTCATTTTTATATACTGTTAGTGCTTATTTTTGTACTAATTTTGTGTTTTATGTATTTGTAGGTATTCTTGGAAAAGAATTATTTCTGGAAAAGTCGGTTCGAAAAATTACTAAAGGCACCCGAAGAAAGTATTAAAGGCACCTAAATTACTATTGGCACTCAAGCAGCTGGTTAAGGGGCACCTTCATCCTCTTCGTTTGAAACTGGATTTTGGTGGGAAAATGAGTTTTCAGAAAACAAAAATTAGGGTTTGCATTTTGGAGGTGTTAGAGGGAGACTAAATCGTAGAAACTTTTTGGGTTTTTCCTAATTGACTTAACAGAGCTGGTAATGGTCTTCGTTTCGACCAGAATTGGCTAGAACAATGGATTTAAATAAAGAACATATTCTTGGGTTTATCTTCATGCGGAAACTTGTTAAGAATTTGGACGAGTTTGAGTGAGACTCGAGCACTGGATTTGGTTGCTTTGGTCCTGTTTGGACCAAACAGGGCTAGTAAGGTCCTTGGAATCGATTATATTTGGCTAGCACGAGAGTTTAGAGAAAACATGGAGACGTGAGTTGTTCACGAGAGATCTTACTCTTTCCCGTGATGCTTGTGCATAGCGTGTGTCTGGAGGGAGTTGGACACAGTTTATGGGTTGTTAGCAACGTGTTGGAGATAGATTTACTGACACTTTTGTTCTCTATATAGTAATACGACTTTTGTCTCAATATAAGAGATAGAGTAGAAATAAACTTTCCAAGTGATAGATGAGTTTTAGTCTCCACATACCTTTTGTTGATGAAGTTCCACAAGCTTTCCTTATTAGTTCTTCGTATTCAATTGATGAACGCTGTGAAGTATAATGCTCAACTACACAATCTATCCTAGTCTGAGACATCACTATAAGTAGACTAGAAATCAAGACTTATAGTTTTGATCACTAACATTGACAAACATGCTTGAGATAGCAACGCTTGCGAGTTCGACCGAGCAGTGCTCTAACAATTACTTTTTATATCTTACCTATCGGAGATACATCTCGAGCAAATCTTAGAGAAGATAGTACTCAACACGATAGAACAAGTAAGGTAAGAATACACAACTACATAGAAAATAGTTGGATCTGGCTTCACGAATCCCAAATGAAGTCTTCAAGTCGTTAAACTAATATGGTTCTGGAAAAACCAAGGTTAAAGGAGAATCGACTCAAGTTTGCAACTAGGACACAGGAAAATGTCGGGATTAGACCAGTTGCTAGAGTTCTCCCTTATATAGTCTTTCAAATCAGGGTTGCTTACAATCAAAGCTAAGATAGATTAGTAACAAAGCATTCAATATTCACCGTTAGATGAAATCCTGATTTAAGATTCAAGCTAAGTCTGCTTAATAATAAATCAATCAATCTCCACCGTTAGATGGTCTTAGCTTGTAACACAAAAATGAAATATACATTCATTTAGATATGGGTAACCGTACCTAAACGTGTATACTGAGTTGGCTCAATAGGAGTTAACCGAAGTTATCCATATGAACACTTTTGCCTTAACCATATTCATCTAACACTTCTAGATCAAATATGATGATCAATCAATCATGAAAGATAATCAAATGAATCTAATTTTTTTTCCATAGAGTTGATAAATTGTTCACTATCTCATAGAAATATATATGAACAAATTGAAACAAAATCGGATTGATTTGTTATCATACAAAGTACTTATACAAGAATCAATTCATGAACATTAAGCCACAATTTGCAAAGATTGCATACCTTAATTCATAAATGTTTTAGTTCATGAGTATGATAATCATACTTAACCGATTTTAGAACTTAACCACCATGTTCGCCAACCAGGTACGCGAACAACAACTCCGGATCTTGGCCTTGTCCATCCGTGCGTAAACATATGCAAACAGTCATCCCGGACCCAACTCAGGTAAAGTCGTTCGCATACTAGGTACACAAACAAGGTTCCCGGACCTTCACAGATAAAACCGTTCGTATACTAGGTACTCAAACAAGGTTTCCGAACCTGAGTTATAACAATACAGTTCGCATACTAGGTATACATACCGTTTGTATCCAGACATGGTTAATTGTGCTAAACTCCCATTTCAATCATTAAAACATCCTTAGAAGACGACAATGGTTGTCTCACACATACCATTAGCTTCAAGTAATTTTCAAGTGATCGAATGATCAATACGAAACTTTCCAAGTCGAGAGAACAAATGATTGTCCCACACAAATCATGTAAGATGTTTCAAGGCAATTTCCGCATGATCATATTTTGACTTAATATTTAGTTTTCAACAAACAAATTTTCTCCAACTAAACTTGTCAAGAATATGATGAATATAGCTAAAGCAAAAAGCTTCAAACACATATTTCGAGAAATAGATAAGCGACATAAACTCGACTCAAAATATAAAATGTGTATAATATAAAAGTCTATATAGCTATACGACTTAGTCTCATTAGAAGATAGAATAGAATAGACTTCTGAGTGATAGATAAGTTTTAGTCTCCATATACCTTTTGTTGATGAAGTTCCTCCAAGCTCTCCTCAGTAAATCTTCGTCTTTAATCGGTGAACGTCGTGAAGTGTAAAGCTCAATTACACATTTGATCCTAATCCGATACATAACCATAAGTAGACGAGAAATAAAGTATATAGTTTTGATCAACTAAACTTGACAAACAAGCTTGAGATAACAACGTTTCCGAGTTCGATACCGAGCAATGCTCTAACAATCTCCCCCTTTGTCAATTTTATTGACAAAACTATCAATACATATGGATTACAAAAATAAATAAACTTTTGTTGCTTCTCATCCATCATGCTTGATTTTCTTGACTCTTCAACAGTCCTTGAATTTTTCGCTACTCCAAGTACTCCAGCGATTCTGAACGTGTTCAACTCAACATCATTGTTGTTGAAGATCCATAGCCGTAACAATAAGAAAACATATGTTCACAATTATTGTTATACAGTGTCATAGTATTATTACACAGAATCAAAGTCCAATTGCATCACAACTTTGACAATAATACTATGGTGATATGTATCACTCCTCCTTAGTCAATACTTCATCTCACAATGAAACCACTCGCCCTTACATAATGATCCGTAAACCACATGTATGTAGTGTGAACTACCAAATAATTCTCCCCATTTTTGTCAATATAAATTGGCAAAGGTACGAAAACTACGGGATCATAACGAAATTCTCAAAGAGATAATTCATGACTAAAAGAGAAGACATCAACTTTGTTTCAATGATTTCACATAGTCGAAACTTAGTGTATTCATCAAGGAGTTTATTAAGATACAAGATAACTCCTACAATATTCCACAGCTGCACTCCCTGCAAAGATATGGCAATTAAGCACAAGTTCAATAAAGAACTTTTCCCCATAAAATGTTATTCCCGAAAGAACAACATGAGCGACCTTACATTTAAGAAAAGAAGGATTCCTATGGGAATTAACAAATCACATGGATTGTATCCGGTAAACTCGAATAAATTAATCACAAGAGGACCTTGTAGATTAAATTAATCGGAAGTGCTCAACATAAGAAAACTTACGGATCCATACAGTACTTTCACATGGGAGTGGATCAGGGAAAAATCAATACTGCAGAATTTTTAAAAAGTGCATTATATCTTTTATCAATATTTGCATAAAGACATAATAGACTTAACTTTTAAGCATACATGAGATAATATAGTTCACGGACGTAAACACAGCATATCTCATAAAACATTTGCAATATATAAAACCAATAAAGGTCAAATACTGCAAAATCATCTTCCAAATAACTTAGAATTTAGATAAATAAATCTAAAAACATTGCGAGATGAAAATTATTGGCAATAGCTATGTGTAATCACAATATTTGTTATTCCAGACCCTAGTTATCCATCTTAAAACGTAAGAATAAATTCTCATAAGAATTTTCTTAGACATTAAGATTCTTGAAAAATTCTTTATCGTCCCCGAACTCCTTGTCGTCAACAGGCATTGGAACATAAGTTTCATGAAGAAACTAGTCAATTCCAATAAACCTTTTTGACTGATGCCGAACAAGGGCCTTCTGAATTTCAAAAGATCTTAGAACAATAACCTTTATTTGATGTATCTCTATCCTTGTTTCTTTCAACTCTTCAAGAGCACCAGAAAACTTCTGAAGATTTGAGGTGTTAGCCCTTGGTTTCTTCATATTCTTTCTTTTTCTCTTTAAAGTTGAAGAGGAATGGGATTTATCTTTTTCCTTCATGATTGATGGCTTAACAATCATATTAACATATTTTTCATCAGAAGATATCTTTCTTGGAGTCTCCATAAGGATATGGGATTGTGACAAATACACAAGAAAATAGCTCCACAAGCAGTCTTTTTGATGAAAAGAGTTTTAGAGGAGGAAAAAGGAATGTAGGGTTACGGAACCTATATACAGAGTAAGTAGGGTTCACGTCCGATCAACATACACAGCCTTAAGAAGGGTGGAAATGTCGATTTTAAACCCCTTTTTTTAACCAAAGAAAAAACTCTTTTCAATACCATTTGAGGATATGAAAAGAACAAAATATTATTTAGAATTCAAAATTCAAAGGAAGACAACCTAGAATAGTTTCTGACTTTAAAACCCGACAGTGTACAAATCTTGTCTCTTTTTTGACAATTGGGCACATGAGACAAGATGCACCTTTAACATAATTAGATAATAATCTGTTCACCACAAGGTTCCTGCACGAAAATTTCAATACCCCCTTTTGTAGATCATTTATACCTAGTTCTTTTCTGTGAATGTCTAACTTTTTATTTAGAAATCAACTTCTTAGAAGGTGAGCTAAATTTACATACCTCAGATGGATTCGATTTCAGAACAAGTTTGAGCTTGTTTGCTAAACTATTTGCTCTCTGTTGCAGTTTATTAACATATCTTACTTTGTGTTTGTACTTGAATAAAAAATGAGTTCATGACCCTTAACAGTACAATAAGAACATGTCAATGTGGAGGATGGTTCAGGCACCATAGCCGAACATGCTGCTAAACAAATTGAAGTACCTGAAACATGTGAGATAGAATTTTTAGTAGATAGAGTAAAATCCATTTTATCCTCCAAAGTGGTCGAAGAAGTTTCTCCAGGAAGAATATCATTATTGATGTAAGTATTGCTACAATTATCAAAATTAATATTTTCGCCAAGGAGTGCTACACTTGATTTTTCATCTTCATTTGAATCATAGTGATCAGACATTTCATCAAGAATTGCAGCAAGACCTTTGTTTCAAGTGTATTTTCTACGATTTGGACACTCATTAGCAAAATGACCAAAACCTTTACACTTGAAGCACTATGGCATATCCTCATCATCAGTGTCGATCGTGTCCCTGTTTTTTGGAGGAACGCGATCGTGAGGTTTAATTGATGATCTGGGTTTATCTCTGGTGAGCCGTTTATTTCTCTTCGAAAGAAGAACTCTAAACTTTCTTGTGATCACAGAGACTGAGTTGTCAAGATCTTCATCTGATGAATCAGTCCCAATAGGATTATCCACAGAGTTTCCAACACCTTTACTTTTATCACGTAATTTAGTGTTCTTTTGTGCTTCGAATGCAATATCCTTTCTATATTTGAATATATGCTCATGATCAAAGATCTTTAACTTCCCAACAAGACTATTCCTGGAAAGTGTTTCAAGGTTATTTCCTTCAATGATGACATGTTTCTTAGAATCGTATCTAGCTGGTAGTGATATGAGAATTTTCAGGAATAGTCTTACCTAATGCAAAAGATACATTAATAATTTCAGACACTTTGTGATTAAACTCATCAAATGATCTTCATCAGACATACGAAGGTTTTCCCAATCAGAATTTAGGTTTTGAAGCCTAGATTCTTTCTCAGAGGTATTCCCTTATGATAGGTGTCTAAACACCTAATTCCAATATCGGTTTCATACACTTTTATTAGCTATTTCTCTTGTAAATTACGTTTTCTTTTTATGTTTTCAGGTACTTTGGTCTGGTTTGGTACAAATGAAGGGAAATTGAGGTTTAAGGAATCTTGGTGTTATGGACACAAAGCACAGGGAGAATGCAAGCCTCTTTACTGATCAGGGCTTAGGGCACCTATATTTGGCAGCCCATATTAGAGTACATGGTTCCAACATCAACACAATGATGTTTCACATGTGAGTGTGGAAACTATGAAAAGGAAATTAGGTTTGGTTTTCTTTGTAAACCAAATTCACCAGCTGAGAAGAAGGCCGAGCACAAGAGTCATGGTCTGATATCGTCGTCAACTGAGTCTACCGTATTGAGCAGTGAGTAAACGTATTCCAGAAATCCTAGCTTCTTTCTCAGAGGTATTCCCTCGAATACGGTTTCTAAGATATCCCAAACATATTTAGACCGAGTGCACGTAGTCACATGGTGCTGAACTTATGGGGTAATGGCATGCATGATAACATTTAATCCGTTAGATTTTTTTTTTTTGCAGCAAGAATCTCGATAGGATCATACTCACCAATATCCTTTGCAACAGTTATACAGTTTACTATAACTAATGGAGAATCATAACCATTAACAACATGAACCCATGATTGAAAATCACGCGCTTGAAGAAAGGCACGCATAACAATTTTCCACCATAAATAATTCGAGCCATCGAAGGCTGGAGGTACGTTTATAGAGATAACACTTCTGTCTATAGAGTCAGATTACTACAAACACATAATTATGAGGTCTTAGCGTATTTTCCTGCTCTGATACCAATTGAAAAAATGGGGGTATAACAACCACACCCAATAATTCGTTCGACAATCTGTATGGACTAAACTCCAATATAATTCCGAGAGCACCAACTTAAAAGCGAGCTCACTAAAGAGACATATCAAAGAGCTTTATCTCTATTTCTCAATACAATTAGTAAATCAAACAGATAAGAATATATGAGCTTGATTGATATGAGTAATAACTTGGACGGTACTAAAGATCAATGCCCAAGTGTCAATCAAGTTATATTCAATAAACAAGGTCGGATTTATCAACTGATTGAACTATGCACTAACTGTGATATTTCAATTATATAAACAAATATAACGCAAAAAAGAAATAACACAGACACCAGAAGATTTGTTAACGAGGAAACCGCAAATGCAGAAAAACCCAGGGACCTAGTCCAGCTTTGAACACCACATTGTATTAAGCCGCTACAGAAACTAGCCTACTACAAGTTAACTTCGGACTGGAATGTCGTTGAGCCCTAACCAAGTCTCACACCGATTAAGGTACAATCACGTTCCTTACGCCTCTAGAACCACGCCGGATTCTATGCACATGATGCCCTTAGCTGATCCTACCCACAACTAAGAGTTATTACGACCCAAAGTCGAAAACTTATAAACAAATCTGTCTCCCACAGATATGTCTATTGTTTATTAGGTTTTTGTTCCGTCTTTTGATAAAATCAAGGTGAACATGAACCAAGTGATAATCCGATATTATACTCCCGAAGAGCATCCTAAAAATATCAATCACCTCACAATAACCCGATTGATTAACATAAAAAGTTATTGCGGAATAACAAGAGTCTAAGACGAACAACTGTTGTGATTACTATTTATATCTTACCTATCAGAGATAAATCTCGAGCAAATCTTAAAGAAGATTGTACTCAACATGATAGACAAGTAAGATCAAAATCTACAGAGAAAATAGTTGGATCTGGCTTCATGAATCCCAAATGAAGTCTTTAAGTCGTTAACCTAATATGGTTTTAGAAAAACCTAGACTAAAGGAGAATCGACTCTAGTTTGCAACTAGAACACAAGAAAGTGCCGGGATTAGATTTATAGTTGCCAGAGTTCTCCCATATATAGTCTTTCAAATCAGGGTTGCTTACAATCAAAACTAAGATAGCTTAGTAACAAAGCATTCAATATTCACCGTTAGATGAAATCCTGATTTAAGGTTCAAACTAAGTCTGCTTAATAATAAAGCAATTGATCTTCATCATTAGATGGTCTTAGCTTGTTACACACAAATGAAATATACCTTCATTTAGATATGGGTAACCGTACCTAAACGTGTATATTGAGTTGGCTCAATAATAGTTAACCGAAGTTAGCCATATGAACACTTTTGTCTTAACACCTCTAGATCAAATATGATGATCAATCAATTATGAAAGATAATCAAATGAATCTAATTATGTTTCACATAGAGTTTTTCAATTGTTAACTATCTGATAGAAATATATATGAATATTGAAACAAAATCGGATTGATTCGTAATCGTACAAAGTACTTATACAAGAAACGATTCATGAACATTAAGCCACGGTTTGCAAAGATTGCATTCCTTAATTCATAAATGTTTTAGTTCATGAGTATGATAATCATACTTAACCAATTTTATAACTTAACCATTGTGTACGCCAACGAGGTACGCAAACAACAGCTCCGTATCTTGGCCTTGTCCATCCGTTCGCAAACCAGGTACTGCGAACAGCCATCTCGGACCCAACTCAGGTAAAACCTTTCACATACTAGGTACGCAAACAAGGTTCCCGGACCTTCACAAGTAAAACCGTTTGCATACTAGGTACGCAAACAAGGTTCCCGGACTTGAATTATAACAATACATTTCGCATACTAGGTATGCATACCGTGTTGTATCCAGACATGGTCAATTATTGAAACATCCTTAGAAGACGACAATGACTGTCTCGCATATAACATTAGCTTCAAGTAATTTTCAAGTGATCGAATGATCAATTTGAAACTTTTCAAGTCGACATCAAATGATTGTCTCACACAAATCATGTAAGATATTTCAATGATATTTCCACATGATCATCTTTTGAATTAATATTTAGTTTCCAACAAATAAATTGACTCCATCCAAACTTGTCAAGAATTTGATGAATATAGCTAAAGAAAAAAGTTTCCAACACATATTTCGAGAAATAGATAAGCGAGATAAACTCGGCTCGAAATATCAAATGTGTATAATATAAGAGTCTATATAGTTATACGACTTAGTCTCATTAGAAGATAAAAAAGAATAGACTTATGAGCGATAGATAAGTTTTAGTCTCCACATACCTTTTGTTGATGACGTTCCTTCAAGCTATCCTCAGTAGATTTTCAACTTCAAATGATGGACGTCGTGAAGTCTACAACTCAACTACACATTCTATCCTAATTCGAGACATATCTATAAGTAGACTAGAAATCAAGTATATAGTTTTAGTCAGCTAAGCTTGACAAACAAGCTTGAGATAGCAACACTTGCGAGTTCGACCGAACAATGCTCTAACACATAAATTAATAAGTTAGTATTTTAAATCGTAAAAACATATCATCCTTAAAATAAAAAATAAAAAATTCAAACAAGGGATTGCTACTGCTAAAACATTTCTCCATTCCCCCCACCCCCCAATGTTTCTTTGGTTTCCTATAGTTTTCATACTTTCCTCTGATTTTTTCAATCTTATTCATTAGCTATGATTTATATTGGCTCTAAAACAATACATTGCGTTGGATATACGAATAAGGTATTCTGGAAATTTTCTAACTTCTCAATTATTTTCACATTTAAAAATCAACCAATGGAGGATACTATTTTCGTGAAGAACCAATACGAGGACTGAAAGAACAAGAATATGAATGGAGGAAAAATATTATCAATGCAGATTTAATTGACTAGTTATATAAACACATACAATGGTGGTGGATTGTGCGGGAGATGGGTGTGCGGCTCATGTGGGTGTATTTAGTAGTATTATTTGGTCCGAGTTGGAAAAATATATTGACTAGGTCCTATTTAGCGAGTTAGTTTAGATTAAATTAATCATGGGTTCTCTTGTGGTTAGTTTAATTGAATATTTTGGATTCAAATTCATACTTGTATGTGATTTGTTATGCCCAAAGAAATCCTTCTTTTATTTCGAAATTCAGGTCGCCCTTGTTGTTCTTTCGAGAATGAAATTTTATGGGGGAGAGTTCTTAATTGAACTTGTGCTTAATTGCCAAATCTTTGTGGGGAGTGCGGCTGTGGAATATTATAGGGGTTATCTTGTATCTTTATAAACTCCTTAATGAATGCATTTAGCTTTGGATTTATGATTGCATCTAAATAAGATGATGTGTGTTTCTTTCTTTTGGTCATGAAATGTCTCTTTCGGAAATTTCATTAGGATCCCGTTCTTGTACCTTTGCCAAATTTATTGGAAAAAAGGGGGGGAATTAATATGTAGTTCACACTACAAATACATATGGTTTTCGGATCATTATGTGAGGAGGTGTGGTTTCCATGTGAGATGGAGTATTGACTAAGGGAGAGCGGTACATATCACCATAGTATTGTTGTTAAAGTTGTGATACAATTGAACCTTGATGTTTTGTAATGATACTATGACACTGTATAACAATGATTGACAACTCTTGTTTTCTCGTTGTTATATCTATGGATTTTCAACAACGATGATGCTGAACTTACAACCTTTGGGATCATTGAGTACTTGGAAGTGACGAAGATTTCGAGTAATGTTGAAGATTAGGCGTATGGAATAGGGGCTACAAAATTTAATTAATTTATTTTTTGTATTCCATATGAATTGATAGTTTTGTCACTAAAATTGACAAAAGGGGAGATTGTTAGAGAATTGCTCGGTCGAACTCGCATGCGTTGCTATCTCAAGCATGTTTGTCAATATTAGTGATCAAAACTATGTCTTGATTTCTAGTCTATTATAGCTAAGGTCTCGGACTAGGATAGAAAGTGTAGTTGAGCTCAAGAACTCCATGGAAATCATCATACAAGACGAAAGACTACTCAAGGAACCAGTTGATCTTCATCGACTAAAAGGTATGTGGAGACTTGAACTTATCTATCACTCAAAAGTCTATTTATCTCCTATCTTGAGAAAAAAGTCGTTTTGCTATATAGACTTAGATTATACACATTTACTATTTAGAGCCGAGTTTATCTCGCCTATCTATTTCTCGAAATATGTGTTGGTAAGCTTTCGCATTAACCAAGTTCATCTTTACCTAGTGACGAAAGTCATGACAAGTTTCAATCACTTTGAAAATTTCTTACTTTGACGAAAAATAGTTTGTGAATAACAACTATAGAATATCAACGTCCTCTAAGAATGTTTCAATGATTGAAATGAGAGTTTAGATTATATAACCATTGGAGGGTATAAGCATTGTTTTGGAAACACATATATGTATAATTCCTTATTCCTTGAACCGAAGTTTGCGAAATTTGTTGATCAAGAGAACCGGCATGGTGGCGTGAGCCAAGTCCGCGAACTGGCGGAAGTTCTCGTCCCGAGAATTTCTGCTGGAGTTTGTGAACTCCGTCCGGGAACTTAAGTACGCGAACCCAGTCCGCGAACTTGAGTAGGTTATATCTAAAAACGATGTTTGTGAACTTATTATTATATAAACTAAGGAATGAAAATTGCAAACCGTGGCTATATAGTTCATTAACCGATTCGACTGAATCAAATCGTTTTTTCTTCGATTGTGTCTTGTGTAAAACCTCTCTAACTAGTTCATTTGAGTCACTTGAAATAGTTATGGTGAAGAAGAATATAGTTGATATGAAAGTGATCATATGGCTAACCATTTGGTTGACTATTGTTGAACCAACAAATGTACAAGTTTGGGTACGGTTACACAAGCCTAGAAACGTGCATTTCATTTGTGTGTAACAAGCTAGTTTTCGATCTAACGGTTGGAAGATATTAGCTTGAATCTAATCAGGTTTTCATCTAACGGTGAATATTGAATGCTTTGTTACCAAGCTAACATTGATTGCAAACCCTGATTTGAAAGACTATATAAGGGAGAACTCTAGAAACTGGGAAACCTAATCCCCACACCTTCTATGTGATACTAGTTGTGCTAAGCTAGAGTCGATTCTCCTTTAACCTTTGGTTTCTTCTTCTAAACCAGGTTAACGACTTAAAGACTTCATTGGGATTGTGAAGCCAGACCGATACTACTTTCTCGTAGTTGTGTGATCTGATCTTGTTGTTTCTATCGCACGAGTACAATTGTAATAATTGGCTTGAGATTGATATCTCCGATAGGCAAGATATATAAATAATCACAAACACTTCGTCTCATCGTTTGTGATTCCACAATATCTTTTTTCGTTGCATCGATTAAGATTATTGTGAGGTGATTGATAATACTAGGTTGTTCTTCGGGAATATAAGTCCGGTTTATCAATTGGTTTCTGTTCACCTTGATTTATCAAAATACGGAACAAAACTCGTAGGTATATTCGTGGGAGACGGATTTATCTATTACCGTAGACTTTTCTGTGTGATACACATTTGTTTATTAAATTCTTCGACTTTGGGTCGTAGCAACTCTTAGTTGTGGGTGAGATCAGCTACGGGAATCAAGTACGTAGCATCCTGCTGGGATCAGAGACGTATGAGCATAATTGTACCTTGGATCAGTGTGAGATTGATTGGGGTTCAACTACAGTCCAGACCAAAGTTAATTTGGAGTAGGCTAGTGTCTGTAGCGGCTTAATACATTGTCTGTTCAATCTGGACTAGGTCCCAGGGTTTTTCTGCATTTGCGGTTTCCTCGTTAACAAAATTCAGGTGTCTGTGTTATTTGTTTTCCGCATTATATTTTTTTATATAATTGAAATATCACAGGTTGTGCGTTGTTCAATAAATTAGAATATCCGACCTTTTGGTTGTTGATTTAAATTGATTGACACTTGGATATTGGTCTTTGGTACCATCCAAGTTATCTCTCTGGTATTTGATAAAGACTCGCAGATTTCTATTTGCTTGAGTATATATCAAATCGAGAGATTGAGATATAAATTCTTTGATATACTTTTTATCTAGATTGAGTCTGACTGTCTAGTTGATTCTCTAGAAAGTATATTGGAGTTTGTCCATACAGATTTCTAAGCGAAATATTGGGTGGGTTGTTGTACCCCCACTTTTTCAACTTCTATAAAATAATACACTTGGGACCAAGGAAAATTATTATTTAAAAGAGATATTATATTATCGATAATATAATAAATTATTACTTTATAATTAAATAATAAATTTTTATTTTAAAAATAATTTATATATGTAATGCATTCACAAACCTTAAACTTAAAATTATTTAACATATAGATAGGCCACGTACAACATTCTAAATCACCAAGATGTATTCTCATCTCAAAGGTGTATCTCACTCAAGGTAGTCAATATCGGTTGTATCAACCGACATTATCGGTTTTTATCGTATATCGGAAAAAAACCTTTACGATATCTAAAATATCGACGATACAAGGATTGAACGATAAAAACACTCGTATTGGCCGGTACAAACCGATATACCGGGTTCACCGATACACTGATAATATAGGTAAGGGTAATTTAGTAGAATAAATTATTTAGATTTGAAAATTTTTAATCAGATTCCTTCCTCATAATCGCCGTCTTTCTCCGTACGCTTGAAAACTCAATCCGATTCAGTAAAGAAATTTCCAACTATTTCATTTTTCGATGTGAGTTGAAATTAGCTGAGAAGATGGTGAAAATTAACGAGGGTTACTTGGAATAAATATTGGAATGTGATTTAATTTGTAATGTGAAGCTTTTAATCTTGAGAATTAATGCATCATATGGCAAATAATTCTTTAGACTAGCTAAAACATTTATAAATATTTAGAATCCTAGTCTTAATGTTGTATCTCCTATAAAAACCGATATAATCTTTTGTATAGGTGTATCGGACCCGACCGATACGATACCGATACACGATATAAACTACTTTGATCTCACTAACCAATTAACAATGCAAAACGGAAAGAGCTATGTGACTGTAAAAGGGATAATCCTTCTTGCAAGCATGAATAACACTAATTAGAGTATACAAACAAATGTTCAGCTGAAGCATGAAACAATAACGTAACCGAAGTCCAGAGTTCAGTTTGAAAGATAAGTCTGTGACCAAACCAAACTTATTTTTTTCTAACCGATTTTTTTTCCCGTAGCCGAACTATTGTGTTTTGTTACTTCTAACCTAACAGTTGTGGCTCTTTCTCATAGGTTTGGGTGTACGACCACTTCCTAAGCTGAAATTAGCTCATGCTAAGGATCCTTGGATGTACGGGAACCCTACAACTAGTAAATACCAATTTTTGGACTCATAGAAGAAGGAAAAAGAAATTCAAGTGTTGAAGTTGAGGAAGATATTGGATAATGCAACGGTTGAATATGTGGTTTTCCATCTATACACTATCCCCTTTGATGAAGACGAATAATTCGGGGTTGAGGATTTCTCATTTATCTCGGGTTATTATGGACCGTTGTTTCATCCTGGCGGTTTCTCAATGTATAATCCTCGAATACTATTAAGACAAATTTCTTATTTTAAATTGTACCACAAGTAGAGGAAAAAACTTCAAATTGAAGGTTAGGGGAACGAAGAACACCGTCAAATAGAAGATAAATTTTTTGAAAACAGTTCTAGATCAACTAAAAGTACTGAATTTGTATTCAATTTCTTCAAAAGATGATCCCTATTTATGTTTTATGTTTTATAGTTTCAGAAAGTCTAGAGACAAGAGGGAAAAGCGAAATTATAAAAAGAATAATAACCCTTAAAAAATTGGTCAATAAGCCCTTTAATGAAAAAAATATTGAGATAACCATGGGAAACTGTAGAGGAGCATAGGCCTGTGTATTAAAGTAACGATTTTTTTTCTTTTTATTTTTTCTTAGCAAAGTAAAAACTTGTTTGTATACCTGTTCTTTTTACACGTCCATCATCGTCAAAACAACCTTGATCTGGCTGCACTGGCAACATAATTGAGACATGTTTGTTCTCTGCTGGATCAGTCAAACGTACGATGTTATTATACCTCTGCAAACATCAGCAAGAAAAAGTGAGAAAGCAAGATAGTTTAATTGTAGTGGGAATAGAAGTACTTCCCATATCCCAACTTGCATGTTGAACCATACTTTGAGTGACGCGGGAAGAGAAATACTTTTTTTTTTTTATCAATTCCAGCATTGTAAAATTAGTTGTACTACTATTCAGAAAATAATATGCAAAGTTCTTAACACACTTCTCAAGAAAAGACTTGTTGAAGAGAAGATGGATCACATTGTAGCTAACCTCCCAGTTTGACGGTTGCAAGCGAAATTTCGGCCAGCGAATAAAAAAATGAAGTGAGTGTAGCGACGATTGGCAACCATGAAACTTGATCAGCAAACTGGGCAAACATGATTTCGCACACGCCAAATATGATCAGGTAAGGTGTACTGGATTCAAGGCACAGGTAATCGTGGATATTACCGCGCAACTGGACGCAAGTCCTCCTCCTAAATGACCTGTTGTATTCAACCAAAAATAAACAAGAACAATTTTGTTTCTTTTTCTATAAAAACAAAAGTATAATATTATTAAAACTGAAAAAGCAGGGGTATAACAACCATACCAATAATTTGTTCGGCAATCTGTATGGACTAAACTCCAATATAATTCCGAGAGCACCAACTTAAAAGTGAGACTCAATCAAGAAGTATATCAAAAAGCTTTATCTCTTTCTCAATACAATCAACAAATCGAACAAATAGAAATCTGTGAGCCTGATAGATGTGAGAATAACTTGGACGGTACCAAAGACCAATGCCCAAGTGTCAATCAATTTATATCCAAAAAACAAGGTCGGATTTATCAACTATGATTGATCTATGCACAACCTGTGATATTTCAATTATATAAACAAATATACTGCGGACAAGAAATAACAGATACACCAGAAATTTTGTTAACGAGGAAACCGCAAATGCAGAAAAACCCCGGGACCTAGTCCAGCTTTGAACACCACACTGTATTAAGCCGCTACAGACTCTAGCCTACTACAAGTTAACTTCAGACTGGAATGTAGTTGATCCCTAACCAAGTCTCACACCGATTAAGGTACAGTGGAGTTCCTTACACCTCTAGAACCATGCCGGATTCTGCGCACTTGATTCCCTTAGCTGATCTCACTCATAACTAAGAGTTGCTACGACCCAAAGTCGAAGACTTATAAAGAAATTTGTCTCCCACAGATATGTTTGTCCTTTATTCTGTTTATTCCGTCTTTTGATACAAAGATCAAGGTGAACATGAATCAGCTAATAATCCAGTCTTATACTTCCGAAGAGCAGCCTAAAAATATTAGTCACCTCATAATAACCTAACTGATTAACAAAAGAAGTTATTGCGGAATCACAAGAGTCTGAGACGAAAAACTGTTGTGATTACTTTTTATATCTTACCTATCGGAGATGAATCTCGAGTAATTCTTAGAGAAGATAAAACTCAATATGATAGAACAAGTAAGATCAGAATACACAACTACAGATAAAATATTTGGATCTGGCTTCACGAATCCCAAATGAAGTCTTCAAGTCGTTAACCTAATAATGGTTTTGGAAAACCTAGGTTAAAAGAGAATCGACTCTAGTTTGCAACTAAGACACACAGAAGTGTCGGGATTAGATTTCCAAGATGTTAGAGTTCTCCATTATATTTCCTTTCAAATCAGGGTTGCTTACAAGCAAATCTAAGATAGATTAATAACAAAGCATTCAATATTCACCGTTATATGAAATCCTGATTTAATATTCAAGCTAAGTCTACTTAGAAACGAAGAAATCAATATCCACCGTTAGGTGGTATTAGCTTGATACACACAAATGGAATATACTTATATTTGGATATGGATGAAACATACCCAAACGTGTATACCTTGTTGGCTCAATAATAGTTAACCGAAGTTAGTATATTAACATTTATAACTTAGCCATATTCATCTAACACTTCTAGATCAAATATGATGATCAATCAATCATGATGCATAATCAAATGAATCTAAAAGTGTTTCAATAGAGTTCTTCAAATGTTCATTATCTTATAGGAATATGTATATGAACCATTTGAAGCAAAATCGGTTTGGTTTGTAATTGTACAAAGTACTTATACAAGAACCAATTCATGAACATAATGTCTCGGTTTGTAAAACTAGTTCACATACCTTAATACGTTAAAGTTCTAGGGACTTTAGTTCACAAACGAATCCTGAGTTCATGAGTAAGAAAATCACACTTTACCGATTTTAGAACATAACCGCTCTGTTCGCAAACTGGGTACTTGAACAAGAGTTCCAGACTCTGGATTTGTCCAGCCGTTCGCAAACAGCGTACGCGAACAGGAGTTCCGGACTTGGCCTTGTCTAGTCCGTTCTCAAAAAGGATACGCGAACAAAAGCTCCGGACCCTTTCACAGATAAACCAGTTCATAAACAGAGTTCGCAAACAATAGTTCCGGACCTGAAATAGACTTACATAGTTAGTATACAAAGTATACAACCTGTAATATATCTATACATGGTAGTTCTAAAACTCTCATTTAATCATTGAAACATCCTTGGAAGACAAAAACGGTAATCTTACACATACCACTAGCTTCAAGTTATTTTCAAATGATTAATCGATCAATACGAAACTTCCCAATTCGACATCAAATGATTGTGTCACACACATCATATAACATTTTTCAAGGTAATTTTCACATGATCATGTTTTGACTTAATATTTACTTTCCAAAAATAAATTGTCTACAACTAAACTCGTCAAGAATAGATGAACTTAGCTAAAGCTAAAAGCTTCCAGCACATATTTCGAGAAATAAATAAGCGAGATAAACTCGGCTCGAAATATCAAATTTGTACACTGTAAAAGTCTATATAGCTATACGACTTAGTCTCATTAGAAGATAGAATAGAATAGACTTATGAGTGATAGATAAGTTTCAGTCTCCACATACCTTTTATTGATGAAGTTCCTCCAAGCTCTTCAGTAGATCTTCTTCTTCAATTGGTGGACGCCGTGAAGTCTAAAGCTCAACTACACACTTCTATCCTAATCCGATACATATCTATAGGTAGACTAGAAATCAATTAACTAAACTTGACAAACAAGCTTGAGATAGCAACGCTTGCGAGTTCGACCGAGCAATGCTCTAACAAAAACAAATAATGAGACTGTTGAGCATATACTTTTATTCATGATCTATTTTTCCTATGAAAGAAAAAATAAAAAAGTGTAGGACTCACATCATGGTTGTCGAGGCAATGGTACATCCAATGACCACATGGAAGAAATCTATGTAGCGCATTGTTCTATAAAAATCGATTTTACAACGACCTATAATTAGGAGAGAAAAAAGGAAAACCAATTAGTATTTTACATAATGTTTATTTTTTGTTTTAAATATATAGTAATTAAAACGTGACTTTGCAACGACCTTTACTAGTACTTTACAACTACTAGTATATAATAATTACCTAGATTGCTAACCGCGTCTTTGTAATCGTAGATTCTTTTGTCGTCAGGAGTCCGGTAACATTCGGCTAAACACGAGGTAAAATGAATAATTCCGACGAATAAAATCATGATTGTTGGACCGGTAACCCAACCGATTTGGAAAATGGCCCATGATAATGATAATATCCCAGATCCCATCACCACCGTCATAAGATGCCCAACGGTGGTGCAGAAAATGCCTGCATACATCAATCGAGAAATATAAATGGAAAAGTTTAATACACTATACACATTACATATTTAGAAACTAGCCAATGTTCAATGAAACTCAAATTTCATGTTCCAGCAAAGTAAATATGATTCAATGGTTAGACATATCAAAGTCAATATTATGTAGATCAACACAGAGGACAGGTAGAATAACTTTAGATCGAATACTTGACATCGGTCAGTCCAAACATCATGTCACATCTTTCAATGCAATCATCTGAAGATCACATGCCTCAGACTATCTATTATCCCATAGTCGAACGATTTTATCCCATCAAAATAAAAACAAAAACAACAACACTTATAGAGTAATAACAAGATGGTCACACTTGAATGTTTAAATAAAAAATCATAACAATGATTTAACTATCACTAAATACATAAACAAGCAATTCCACCACGGGGATAGCAAAAACACACAAAACCCCCCAAAGTAAAACAAGCAACAACATGTCTTAAGCATTTCCCAACGAGCATTTGGGGTTTTACTTACTCATCTGCATTCGAACCCATATTCCATATAAATTGATAAATGAACTAAATCTAAATGATATTAAGGTATAACAACAAATGTAACCAAAACAGTAACCAGCAAGAAAACATCGATTCGGAAAACCAAAGAAGATAAATATTTTCAAAAGGTTTTAGATCAAGTGAAAGTTATAGATCTGTATTCAATTCCTTCAAAAGATGATCCCTAATTTTTGTTTTATGGTTTTATAGTTTCAGAAAGTCGAGAGACAAGAAGGAGAAGTGAAACCTTAAAAAGAATAATAACCCTTAAAAATTGGTCAACAAGCCAATTAATTAAAAAAAAAATAGATAACCATGGGAAACTGTGGAGGAGCATAGGCCCGTATATTAAAGTAATGGTTTGTTTTTTTTCTTAGCAAAGTAAAAACTTGTTTGTATACCTGTTCTTTTTACACGTCTGTCATCGTCGAAACAACCTTGATATGGCTGTACTGGAAACATAATTGAGACATCTTGGTTCTCTGCTGATCAGTCAAACTAACGGTGTTGTTACCCTTCTGCAGACAACAACAAGAGAAAGTGAGAAGCAAGATAGTTTAATTGTACTCGGAATTGGGTTTCATTTTAGCAATTTTCATTCTCATATCATGTTGAACCATACCTTGAGTGACGCGGGAAGAGAAATACTTCTCTTTTTTTTTATCAATTCCAGCATTGTAAAACGAGTTGTAGTAATTTTCAAAAAAATATATGTAAAGTTCTTAACACACTGCTCAAGAAAGACTTGTTGAAGAGAAGATGGATCACATCGTGGATAAC
This sequence comes from Papaver somniferum, assembly GCF_003573695.1. Taxonomy (NCBI): domain Eukaryota; kingdom Viridiplantae; phylum Streptophyta; class Magnoliopsida; order Ranunculales; family Papaveraceae; genus Papaver; species Papaver somniferum. The sequence continues at coordinate 2,450,597 of NW_020624820.1, read as the reverse complement.
CTCCCAGTTTGACGATTGCAAGCGAAATTCCGACAAGCGAATAGAAGAATGAAGTGAGTGTAGCGATGATTGACACCCATGGAATTTGATCAGCGAACTGGGCAAACATGATTTCGTACACGCCAAATATGATCACGTAAGGTGTACTGGATTCAAGGCACATGTAATCGTGGATATTACCGCGCAATTGGACACAAGTCCTCCTCCTAACTGACCTGTTGTATTCAACCAAAAAGAAATCAGATTTTTTTTTCTTTTTCTATAAGAACAAAAGTATAAACAATTATTAAAACAAATAATGAGACTGTTGAGCATATAATTTTGTTCATGAACTGTTTTTCCTAGGAAGAAAAAAGTATAGGACTCATATCATGCTTGTCGAGGCAATGGTACATCCAATGGCCACACCGAAGAGATCTGTGTAGCGCATTGTTCTATAAAAATCGATTTTACAACGACCTATAATTAGGAGAGGAAAAAGGAAAACTAGTTAGTATTTTGCGGAATGTTTATTTTTTGGTTTAAATATATAGTAATTTCATCGAACTTTGTGGTGTATATACAAAATTTGTAATAAAATAATTCACATATATCACAATTATCACATCGAAAATTGACAAATGAAATCAAATGACTATGAAGGTATTCGTATTAAATTGTGCAAAAAAAAATAAAAAAATCTATTTTGAAGAAAAACGACCTTGTAATATGGTTACAAGAATCTCTTCATCTTAAACTATATGTTTATATTATGATGTCAATTTTTTTTTATTTTTTTTATAAACAAGGAACATTTTCATTAATGGAAATTCGAAGTTATAGTGAGTTTAAGATCGAAATTAAGAGATACAAAGTAACAAGAACATACCGTAAAAGTACAATACCGAGAAATCCGACAAGAGAAAGAGAAGGATTATCGGCGTAAGAGAAATACAAGTATGAATAAGATCTGATAAAATCAGAAGAAAAATGGTTTTTCTCGGAAGTAAATCCCAACCATTTAATTTGTTTTTCTTCTTTAGAAAGATATGCTCCTAAAATAGGAGTGATTTGCTCAAATCTCTTGTAACTAGTGATGAAACTTCCTTCGTCAAAGAAATCACCGATGAAGATGAAAATTTCGTCGTTGGAGAGCATCACTATCGATCTTAGAACCTAATCCAATAACCAAGAACCGCCATTAAAGCGAAGATAAACCTCAAAAGAGTAGATAAAACCACCATAATGGTGTAGATAAGTAGAAAACATAATAAAAGTTAAGCTAAAACTACTAACTAACCTAGAAAATGAGCAGAGAAGGGTTGTTCTTGTTAGAGCATATATTGGTTGAACCCACCAAGCGTTGGTATGTCAAGTTTGGTTGTCATATTTTAGTAACAAAACTCATCTAGAGTCGCTTGATTAAATACTATAGTCAACTTCGTTTAGGTTAGACTAGAAAGTTTGGGAATGTTGAGACGTACAATTATTACTCCGAAGACCCGAAGAATGAGAAGAAGTAACGACTGCAACAAAGACATCATCCTTTCACTTGAGGTTAGTAATACTGCCTTGACTTGTTTCCATTCCTAATGTATCTTTCAAGTCGTATTATATTGAAAACATAACATGCGAAGTTGCATATATATAATACTATAGTGATTAGACTTGGTCATATCATAATGATCAAAGTGTCAAGGAATTTATTGAATTACGAAGTATAAACGCTTATCTTTTGGAACTTCGTGAATACGACATCAACATAATCTTTGTATTTAGTTACTTGATTATGTGTAAGATATAGGTGTGATATTACATTGGTTTAAGGAAGTAGATGTATGAACTTGTTTCATAATCGAAAGGGAAATCATGATTGGTTCGGTTCATTATTGAATATTTTTTGGATAACCAATGCAAGATGATAAGGTAGAACCTATCTTAACTTATGTTGAGAATTGAGGTATAACCGGTCATAGCCTATAATGTGTAGCATGTTGTAATCGGTCACAAGCTACTTTGTGAATCAAGGTGTAACCGGTCACAAGATATATTGGGAAGTTAGTTGTAATCGGTCACAAGCTACTTTGGGAAGCAAGGTATAACCGATCACAAGCTAATTTGGGAAGTAAGGTGTAACCGATCACAAGCTACTTTGGGAAGCATGGTGTAACCGGTCACAACCTATTTTGGAAAGCATGGTATAACTGGTCACAACTTAAATTATGAGTCATGGTATAACTGAAAAAGCGTAGGTACGAAAATACACCACTACTTTTTTCTTAGACAATCTGTATGGACAAACACAATACAACTTCGAAAGTTAAACTCAATCAAGTAATAGTATCTAGAGTTATTTCTCTCTCTCTTGCGATTAGAACGTTTACAGAAACAAGTCAGTGAAGCTAATCACAAAGAGATTACTTGGACGGTACCAAAGACCAATGTCCAAGAATCAATCAAGTCGTATGCAACAAACTAGGTCGGTTATATCTACCAATGATTGATTAACGCATAACCTATGATATTTCAACTATAAAGATAAATAATATGAAAAAGTGGGGGTACAACAACCACACCCAATATTTCGCTTAGCAATCTGTATGGACAAACTCCAATATACTTTCTAGAGAATCAACTAGACAGTTAGACTCAATCTAGATAAAAAGTATATCAAAGAGTTTATATCTCAATCTCTCAATTTGATATATACTCAAGCAAATAGAAATCTACGAGTCTTTATCAAATACTAGAGAGATAACTTGGATGGTACCAAAGACCAATATCCAAGTTTCAATCAATTTAAATCAACAACCAAAAGGTCGGATATTCTAATTGATTGAACAACTCACAACCTGTGATATTTCAATTATATAACAAAATATAATGCGGAAAAGAAATAACACAGACACTAGAATTTTGTTAACGAGGAAACCACAAATGCAGAAAAACCTCGGGACCTAATCGAGATTGAACATACACTGTATTAAACCGCTACAGACACCAGCCTACTCCAAATTAACTTCAGTATGGACTGTAGTTGAACCCCAATCAATCTCACACTGATCCAAGGTACAGTTATGCTCCTACGTCTTGATAGACACATTCTTGTGTCTAATTTGATCTCAATACTATATATTGTTGGCACTCGATTTTGTACTTATTATGGTGTTTTTCGTGTTTGTAGGTATTTTTGGGAAATAAACATTTTTGGAAAATCCGGCTCGAAAAGTTGATTTTGGTACCCGGAGGACACATGTTATTCGGACTCTCAGTTTTGGTTAAGGGGCACCTCAATCACTATTTGCACCCCAGAGTGTCACCTGCTAAACGCACCCCCATCTCTTTTAGGGGGAGGTCATCTTCTTCATTCAAATTCCAAGTTTTGGCGGGAAAGTTTTGCATTGGAAGAACGAAATTAGGGTTGGCAATTTGAGCTTGTTGCAGTGAGATTCAATGGCTGATTGTTGTTAGATCGTCTCAATTCAGCTAAATAGGGATGGTATGGGGTTTGGAATCAGCAAAAATTGGTTGGATAAATCCATTCGGAGCAAGGCAGGAGAGTATGATATTCACGGGAGTTTGGTCGGATTTCTGTATTGAATTTTAACGAGTTTTGGTCGGGTTTGTTGCCTGTTTCGGATTGAGACCACCCTGTTACGACTAGACATGGATGGTAAGTCTTTTGATTTCGAAAGAAAAGGGCTCTGTACGTGGATTTTACAGGACAAAGGAAGGAAGATATTCTCGGGATTCTCCGAGTTATTTTTGGAGATTTTGTGTGGCCTGAGAGTATTTGTCGTCAGCTGAGGCGTGTAAGAACGGGCTTGGAGTGTGTTGGGTGTTATCAGACGCGTGAGAGGAGAAGAAACGAAGAGTTATTCTCGTACTGCTAAAAAAAAGGAAACAAAATATTTCCGAAGTGATGAAGGTGATTCTCGAGTTATGGCCGAGATTTTATGGTGATTATATGTATTTAAAGGATGATTGTGGTTCATAGAAGGTGTCGAGAGTCTGGGGGGCTGAGGAGAGCCAGGGAAGAAGAAATTCGAGTTTTCCCAAACTCGGTTTCTACTGCTGCTGATGCTGATGAACATGAAGAACACGAAGAACGGACCTGCAGAGACAGTCGTTTTTTAACAGTGTCAGCGACACAGAGGCGAGGGTCTTATTTTGCTACAGTTTCAGCGATTGTCGTCGGACAGTCTTATTTGTTACAGTGACAGCCGAGGGTCGTAGTTCTCTGGTTTGTAACAAATATAATTGTTACAAACCCGGTTTTGAATTATTTCTCCATTTTCATCATTTGTAAATACCCTTTGAGCAATAATAATGATTTTTGAGCGTGTTTCCAACATGATGAGCGGCTAATGCTCCCACAACCAAGGCAATGAGGAAGCTATTTACACATGAATAATTGGTAACTATTTTATTTTCTCTAATATTTAATTATAATTCACTCAATCACTGCTTTTGCAGAGTTTTAAATTGTTTGCGTAATTTTCCTAATCAGTTGTGATTCAATTAGATAGGTTATGCTTTGTTTAGATAATCTATGCTTAAGGGATACAATTGATGTTTGAGAATTTGCTTGATTATTAGTGAGTTAAGATATAAAGGACTTAAAAGATAATTAGAGTTTTGGATTATTTACCATCATTAATTCATGTGTAATAGTGGAATCAGTATCTTGGTTATTTTCTCATACCTCTCGCCCACTTTGTTAATATTTTTGTATATAATTTTATTAAATCTTTAAATTTAATCTTCACAAGTCCGAGAGTTTGAACCTCATTACTACAACATCATTCAAAAATATTATCACGTCTCTGATCCCAGCAAGATGCTACGTACTTGATTCCCTTAGATGATCTCCCCCACAACTAAGAGTTGCTACGACCCAAAGTCGAAGACTTTGATAAAAAAAATATGTATCACACAGAAAAGTCTACGGTAATAGATAAATCCGTCTCCCATGAATATACCTACGAGTTTTGTTCCGTCTTTTGATAAATCAAGGTGAACGGGAACCAATTGATAAACCAGACTTATATTCCCGAAGAACATCCTAGTATTATCAATCACCTCACAATAATCTTAATCGACGCAGCGAAAAAAGATATTGCGAAATCACAAACGATGAGACGAAGTGTTTGTGATTTATTTTATATCTTTCCTATCGGAGATATCAATCTCAAGTCATTTATTAAAATTGTACTCGTTGTAGATGGTGGATTTTCGACAAGGGCTAAAATCGAACTCATAATTATACGAAGCTCTGATCTAGCAATGAGACGTGAGTATTGAGACACGGGTCTCTCATCGAATTCTCAACGGAGAATAATTTCTCTCAGAATACATGTAGATATGTAGTCTCACGACTGGACAACGGCATATCTCATGAACACTTAACACTTTCAGTGATTATTTCTATATAATATCACGAGATGGACGGCTCCTAGACAGCTTTCTCTGCTAGTATAGAGTGATAACGTCTTCAGGAACAAACAACGAGTTTACCCTGACTATATAAAGGATATGACTTATCGACAAGCTCATATCGGGATAATTAATGCTCCTAGACAGCTTGCTCTGCTAGTATAGAGCCACAAAGTTAATTATTCCTAATTAAGATTAATTCTGCCGTGACATTCACTACTGAATTCCCAGAATAATCTATTATTGCTCCTATTCCATGGTCGAATCCACGACTGGTCCCATGGAATGGCAATAAAAATTTCTCATATTCCATGGTCGAGTCCACGACTGGTGCCATGGAATGGCAATAAACAATTGTTCTGACTCTATGATCGAATCCACTGCTTGATCTCATAGAATAAAAATAACTATATTATCTCATTACTCCGATTTCATGATCGAATCCACAACTGGTCTCATAAATGGTAATAGAAAAATCTTAATTACTCTGATTCTATGGTCGAATCTACGATCCCATGGAATGGTAATGCTCACTTTATTATTCTGAATTCGTAGTCAAATCCTCAGCTGATCATATGAATTAATAATAAACATCTTATTACTCAGTTTTGTGAATTATTCTCCACTAAATTCCACAATTAGTAATAAATAATCAAAAACCGGGCGTCTGAGCTACCCCTAAGCAAGCCCCGATTTATATGGTGAAAGCGTATTCAACGACAATGCACTAACAGCCACCGCACGAACGAGTATTTCAAAATACAACGAAACGATGAACCTATGCAAAATAGGGAACAAAATAATAAATAATTAAAAATATTGACCAGGGTGCTGGGAGCACGAACACACGACCAACGGACCGTGTCGTGGTCAATCCCACGCCAGTTTTATATTTTTAATGCATTTTTATTATTTTCCATGATTTGATGAAAATTTTCTCGTTTTATCAAATCTCCTTCGTCTCGAGGAAACTCCTCGACTTCATGGAGTTTTCATAAACCCATGAAAATAATATAAAATTAAGGAAAAATAGTGTGGGGGGTGACCATTGGCCAACCGGCCATGTCTTGGTCCCAGCCGGCCCCACACCTTATGGTTCCTCATTACCACGAGACAGTGGCCATGACCGGCTGACCATGCCTTGGCCTCGGAGGTCCAACGCCTCCTTATGGTGTTTTCCTCAGTTTCGTCGAAACCCTAAATTTGGCATATTTTCTCGAATGGATGCTCAATTGCACGCCAGAAAATATCAAAATTCTCAGGACTGAGACGCGGACGCCTTGGGGACACGAGCGCGCTATCTTGACCGACCAAGATTAGCTCTTTGGCTTACAGAATCCGGTCCCATCAAGTTTCACAGTTTTGACCTAATTTGCACAATTGCACGTATTAGGTCCAAGACTCTTCCAAACACTTTGGATTTTCATGAAGTGATCATCAGGTGGTCACGTGACTACCCAGGGCCGGTTTCATGACCCATGGTCGGTCCCTCACTCCGTCATAATTAATTAGATTTTCTCACCTAAGGCTCAGATGAGCATCTTCGAATAAATGATTAAACCAACATTTAATCATTCTTTCACCAACAAATCGTCAACTCTTCAGGAGTTCTTTGTATTTGCTCACGTGAGCATATGGACACTACATGGTTGATCCACGGTCCCATGTAGTCGCTCCCTCCTTCGTCCCATGGTTAAACTTCTGACGAACCATGAATTGATCATCAATTGATCAAATTAAGGTTTCTGAATCCAAGGATCATCATTCCAGATTCCAACCTTAATAATTTTACGACGACCTTATGGTCATTAATTTTATTAATTATGCTCGGTTCAACGACCAGTATTCTAATTAATATTTTTGGTACGCTGCCAATAATCCATCAGATGAGCAACACATGCTCAGACGATCAAATATTCAACAATTCATCACATGAGCAACACTTGCTCAGATGATAAATATTTGCTCAAACCAAGGAATATTGGTTCAACAATCAATATTCAACGATCCATCGAATGACCAATACTTGCTCACTTCATCGTAAGAACTATACATCTGTCTCATGACATGTTCAATTCATGAGTTTCAGAACATCATGTTCAACTCAGCAACTACATGGAATCATCGTCCCATCAAACCACAAAGTCATCAATTGACTAACATACCACGAGACGTAATTCGTGTCACTTTGGGGGGATATCACTTAGGGTTTTGGTCTGGCGGTCTACGGCACGTGTGTTCAAACACACGATGGAATGTGAACAAGTCGTGCAATCAGTTGAAGGAATTCACGGGGTAGTGGGTGGAAAATCGACCAAGTCTCCACACGTTGAGTAACTGGTTTCAAACACGATCTCCACTTCCCCACTCCTTGATTCCATCAACTGCCACACTTCATGGGGTCATGGTGTCTAAAATTCCAGCAATATAAATAAGTCTCTGAATCATGATTGAAGGATCAACATCGACAGTATCATCAATCTCACATCTCATCGACAACATGAGATCATCAACTCATCAATTGAGCAACTACTCTCAATCGAGCAATTTCAATCATTCAGAGCTTATCATATTCAAAATTCATACACCCACAATCTTTGATTACCATTGATTCCACACATTTCCCATCTTCCCTTCTACAGATCAACCCATCCTCTCTTGTGACCGAATTTACTCTGGAACGGTCATTGTATTAATTTAGGCCGAAGTACTACAGATTGATCTCTCGAATCTAAAGCACCCCCTTTGCAGCGGTGCATCTGTGTGAGTTTAACATTTCGCTCGGTTCGAGGAGTCTCCTCCGTACGGTCGTCTCCTCAATTCCTTAAAAACCAGCAAATCGTTTTCCCCATCTACAGATTGGTGACCACAGTGGGAGATCATTCTCTCGGTTGCAATCTCACAATTCCACAAGATGGTTGGTCTTAGGACTAATTCAACTAATTAAGATCAGAATATTTCGAACGGCAACATTCCTCATGTTACACATGGCGGCATGGAAGGCAGAGGGATCCCGACTTTGACATAATTGGCTCAAATCCTAGAGGTCCATACCAGGAACATAGACCTGATGAAGGAGACGATAAACCACATCCTCGACTTTCTCATCAGATTAACATCCGAGTTAGGCGGTATCTCCGCTCCAGAAGCCTCAACACCGGGGGCTGAAGCGTCATCTGACCCTCAAATCAACAGCTTCACCACATACGAGAAGCCGGTGGAACAAGAGGTCACACATTTGATTGAAAATCTATATGAACTCCTACACTTTTCCAGGGATCAGGGCACAGACACATTTTCAGCACTCAACCAGATATCATCCAGCGTGCAAATAACGCCACCAACACCATCAGTTGAAGAAGTCTCCCTAGTGCCTGGACATTCGATCGACAACATCTCTTTTGGTGAAGAAGATCGCATGATGGATGAAGGACACAACCGAGCATTGTATGTCACTGGTTTCATCAAAGGCACCGAATTTAGAAGAGCTCTTGTCGACACCGGTGCTTCCACCAACATTGTCACTATGAAGACTCTCAGGATGGCCAGATTCCCACAAGGTAAAATCGTTCGCCATCCCATCCTAATGACAGGATTTGAAGGAAGTCAAAGCCATACATATGGATATGCATACATAGATTTGAGGGTTGGGACGATTCGATCGAAAGCAAAGTTTCATGTGATCGAGCAAGAACCTGACTACCACATAATATTGGGACGCCCATGGCTCCATGATAACAAGGTGGTTCCTTCAACATACCATCAATGCATGAAGGCTCTGCTCGACAACAAAATCGTTCGCATTCCGACTTCATCATCTCTTTATGCTCCCGTTTATGATGCTGAGTTCCTTGAATCTCAAAAAGACGTCTCGGAACCTCCAGGAAGGATTCGCAGTACTCCATTTCCAAGCTGGAAGACTATCGAGAAGGCTGATAACGATCCGTCATCCTCAGCTGCTAAAATGATCAAGTTACCTACCACACCGACTAAACACCATAATGATCAAGTCTCAACTCCAGGGTCAAACTTCACGACCGATCGAGATGTAGAATGGAGAGTCATTTATCGCCGACGGAAATATTAGCAATTAATCGGGGAGAACGATGAAAAGTCCCCCCACCATGAAGAATCGTGTCAGAGTGAGCTATCACTTGAAGAAGAAGTCCAGGATGCCCTGTGACAACTACAGGACAACACTGACTCTACCACTGACGATCTTGAAACAATCAACATTGGGACTGAAGACGATCCAAGGCCAATCCTGATCAGTTCAGCACTATCATCAGAAGAGCGGACCGAGCTGATAAAATTGTTGAAAGAATATCAAGATGTCTTCGCCTGGAAGTACGAAGAAATGTCGGGTCTGGATGACAAACTCGTCACCCATCACCTGCACATCGTCCCTGGTTCCAAAGCTATCAAACAACTGCCCAGACAATTTAGACACGAAGTCGAGGAGCAAATCAAGGTCGAAATCCAGAAACTGTTGGCGGCAGGGTTCATCAAGCCTATTCTTCATCCAACGTGGCTAGCAAATGTGGTACCTGTTAAGAAGAAAAATTGTCAAATCAGATGTTGTGTCGACTTCAGGAACTTGAATAAATGTTGTCCAAAGGATGATTTTCCTCTACCCAACATTGACATGCTCGTCGATGCAACCAGTGGTCGCGGTAGGTTCTCATTCATGAACGACTATAGTGGGTACAACCAGATCAAGATGTATGAACATGACGCCAACAAGACTGCGTTCCGTACTCCCATTGGGAATTTTCACTACATTGTGATGCCCTTTGGATTAAAGAATGCTGGTGCCACCTATCAATGAGCCATGACTGCCATATTCCACGACATGATGCACAAGCAAGTAGAAGACTATGTTGATGATGTGGTGGTAAAATCGAAGACTCGATCATCTCATCTCGAAGTTCTAAGGCAGGTGTTTGAAAGATGCAGAGAATACAAATTAAAAATGAATCCTTTAAAGTGCGCATTCAGAGTTTCTTCCGGAAAATTCTTAGGATTCCTGGTCACGGCTGAAGGGATCAAAGTCGACCCAGACAAGGCAAAAGATATTACCACCATGCCTCCTCCACGTACCGTGAAGGAACTACAAAGCTTTATGGGCAAGGTAAATTATATTCGACGTTTCATTCCTGGATTAGCTCAACTCATTACTTCGTTCACACCTCTGCTGAAAAAGGAGCAAGCTTCACCTGGACAGCTGTTCAACAAGAAGCTTTCCATAAAATACAACAGATATTATTGTCACCGGCCGTCATGAGGACTCCAGTGCAGGGACGACCTCTGATTCTTTACACAGACTCCAATGACGTCGCCATCGGCGCACTCCTCGCCCAGGAAGACGACGAAGGCGTCGAACGACCGATTTACTACTACAGCCGCACAATGTGAGATGCTCAACTCCGATATCCAAAATCTGAAAGGGCATGCCTGGCATTGGTACATGCAATCCAGAAGTTCAGACATTACTTACTATCTAACAGGGTCGTACTCATCTCCAAAGCTGATCCCATAAAGTTCTTGTTATCAAAGCCAGCCTTGATAGGGAGACCAGCGAAGTGGCTACTCCAGATGTCAGAATTTGACATAGCTTGCACGCCACCCAAAGCCATCAAAGGTCAAGTGGTCGCAGACTTGCTCGCTGCTTTTCCAGAGGAAGACACAACAACACTACATGAAGAAGTGCCCGACGATTCCCAGACATCTTGGTCATCAAGGAAGAAACATGGCTTCTATACTTTGATGGATCTGCCAACCCTAATAGTGACACCGGAAGAGTGGGCATAGTACTGGTGTCTCCATCCGGTGAAGTTTTCTCACATTCGTTCAAGTTAGATTTCCACTGCACCAACAACTCAGCAGAATACGAAGCCTTCCTATTAGGATTATCCTTGGCCAAGCAAGCAGGAGCAACACACCTTGAGATAAGGGGGAATTAAAAATTATTGGTCAACCAGATGAATGGAACGTATTCTCTCAAGGAAATCACACTTGCTCCATTCAGAACCGAAGCTCAGCGACTGTTGACCTATTTTGCTGACGCAACGATCGTCCATGCTGGACGGACTAACAATAGGCATGCTGATTGCCTAGAAACTCTCGCCTCCAAGATGCAATTTGAAGTAGCAGAGAAAAAGATCACTGTACAGAGGCGTACTGTATCTTCAACTTGGATCACTCAGATAGAAGAGATTCTAGCAAACGATTGGTGAGCACCCATCATTCATGAATTGAGCAGCTCTGTTTCGGAAGGCCAAGACAGCCTTAAAGAATTGAAGAACTACTTCTTGCTCCATGGAGGACTATACTATCGAAACCCTGATGGATCTCTATCACGATGTCTTGGGAGCAACGAAGCGGAAGAACAACTCAAACACATACATGAAAAAATCTGCGGGCAAACGTTAGTGGTAACACTTTACATAAAGCTTCAAAGAATGGGATACTACTGGCCATCCATGGAAACTCAGTCAAGAGCTTTATAAGGATCTTCTCCTGATTGCCAAACACCTCCTCATCACCTGGAGATTTTGACAGTCCACCGCACCGGGGACTGGAAGGAGCCTTACATCAAATACCTACAGAATAACGAACTACCACTGGAAAAGAAGCAAGCAGTCAAACTCATTCAGAAAGCTAAGAGATTCGTCTATCTCGATGGTATCTTATACCGCAAAAGCTTTGGTGGGAATTTACTGAGGTGCTTAGCCGAACATGAAATCCCTACAATCCTGAAGGAAGTACATGATGGAGAACATCAAGGAAAGAGGAAACTATTTCTCCAAATTCATGAGAAATATTATTGGTCAACCATGGAAGATGATGCAGCCGCACACGTTCAGAGGTATCACCAATGCCAAACCCATGGTAATCTCATCCACACCCCTTGTCTCCCGTTGAATTCTGTGAATAGTTCGTGGCCTTTCTACAGCTGGGGGCTAGATATCATTGGGAAGATCAATCCAACATCTTCAAAACAACATGAATACATCATCAGTACGACAGAGTACTTCACCAAGTGGGTCGAAGCTATTCCTCTTCGAAGCACCACTGGAGTTACGATTGCCGCCTTCATTAAAGAGCACATAATATGCAGATTCGGAGTTCCTAAGCATATCATCACAGATAACGGAACTCCTTTTGTCAATCAAGATGTTGAGAAGCTGCTCAATAAATATGGGATCAAACAAATCTTCTCCACACCTTACTATCCACAAGGAAATGGTCAAGCAGAAAGTACCAACAAGACTTTGATCAGGATTATCAGTCGGACGATTCATGACAATCCTCGATCATGGCATGAGCAATTACCCATGGCTCTATGGGCTTACAGAACTGCACCAAGGAGCTCGATCGGTACTTCACCATATTCCCTTGTCTATGGAGCCGACGCCATACTTCCAGCAGAAATCAAAGTTCCCTCAGCCAGGATTGCAGCATCCAGTGGTGTACAATGGATGAGGCTAAAATCTCCAGATCAAGGATCGCTGAGCTAGATATGCTTGAATCAAGGAGAAACAAGGTGGAAAAATATGTGGAAGCTTACAAACAGAGGATCTCCAGAGCCTACAACAAAATGGTAAGACCTCGAACATTTCAAGTAGGAGATTTGGTATTAAAGACGACAAAGCACATTCAACAAGACATGTCTGCTCCTAAGTTCTCTCCTAAATGGGAAGGGCCATATGTTGTTATCAAAGCGGTGTCTAGCGGATACTACAAAATTTTATCAATCAATGGAGGAAAAGAAGGAAACATCATCAATGGCAAATGGCTCAAAGCTTATTATGCCTGATCCATGAAACAAACTACCTCTTCATCATTTCAAGCATTTTCAAAAATGTAATTTCATTCCTCCAAAGAGCATACGAATGCTCCTTTGTTTATTAAACATTTCATAAATGAGAAAAATTCGTTCATACCATGATCAACTGTTTCACCTAACTAGAAACTGAGATTTATTCAAAAAAACAACAACCACAAATGCTCACTCATAGCAAACCATCCAGCAATGGATAATCCCTGTAAGAAGCCTCGTCAAGCTTCTTCTGAAAAATCTTGGTCTTTCCCTTCAAGTCTTCAACCGCTTTCTCAACCCTTGCTGACTCCAGAGCCAATATCCTCTCGTCATCCAGTAAAGCGGCATTCATGGAAATTGCATCGACGGCCTCTGCCGCCTTATGAACCTTGATTATATCAAGACGACGACGGAGCCAGCTTACATTGAATCGCAATAGCTCACAATTCGAGATCATTTCATCCCATTTGTGCAGTTCATGGTTTTTGACGTCTCGCAAATGCATCTGGTTCATTTCCTCGATGATCGGCAATAGCCCCGCTACCGTGGTTAAAAGAGTTGGAAGAAAACCTTTCCACACTTCTGTGGTAGCAATGTGACCATACCTCTTCCAAATATTGGTGTACAGAGGCGCATGACATTTGAGAATCACGAATCCACCGACCACTTAATTGTCTGGGAAGGTATAATTAATGGAGCTTCGAATAAGAGTCCATCGGTTGGGTATTCACGAACATGGACACTGTCTCCAGTCTCCACGGATCCTGCAGAATCTTCACATGCATGGTTGCTGCTTTCCTCAACCTCAACCACGGTCACGGACTTTCCACTGTTTCTTCGTCTAGCATCGACGACGACACGGACATCCTCCTACGATGAAACGAAGGATTGTTAATCCCGAGACTCAGTACAATCTCAAGAGTCGTAGGTTTACTTACAGACGATCCAGCTTCAGCACGAGTTGATCCGTACCGGGCAGGATCTCTAACGGTCCGCTTAGGCCTTGCATTATGAGGAGTATCATTCTTCTTACAGTCCTACGACAAATCATTCTCTTGTGATCAACAATCTCGATCGAACAGAGACAAGAAAGGAGAAGAAGAAGAAGTGTACAACTTACTGAGATAAACGTTGCTATTTCACGCTTCGACTGAATATCATCTTGAGAAGAAATTCTATTGCTCGACATGATGGCAAGGAGGTAGGATCAAAACTTCTCTGCTCGATGAAACTGACTCAGGAATGGAAGAAATATTTGCGTGGATCATAGATTTGGAGTCTTGAAGATATATATATCAGGCGATAGTCATCACTCACGAATAGCCAACTCATTTACGAGTTTCACTGAAACCCTAGGCTTCAAAGATCGATACTGAAGACGCGAAGGAAAATAACGCACTGGGGACTGAACATCACGGGTCAAAGGATAGGCCACGCGGCCTTGTACACGTCATGAATTCTCAGCTGTGTGTTATGTTACTTCTCATGAAAATCGACAAGTCATGAAGAATTTGGATGTATGGACATTGGTCCATGTCATGGATTAGAAGAAATCGACGTTAACAAAATGTTCATCATTCAGAAGAAAAGTCTAATTGAAGTAAAGTCATCTAAACAGTCAAAATAAAGATATCCACTATGAAGACTAAAAGGGAATGCTCTAACGTTTAAAGAAGATGGAAGTAAAACTACTCGTCGGACTCAACTGAATTGTCAGATTCATCGTCACTATCCTTATCGGAATCATCTTCTTCAGAGTCACTGTCAGAATCATTGGTGAAGTCCGGTGGATGGAAGATAACATCATCATCATCTGAATCCGAGTCATTTTCTGTCGCAGCTTCAGCTTTAATTTTCTTCATCATCCTCTGATGCTCTTTTTCATATCGATCAGGCTTGATGTAACGCTCGGATGGTTCCCATGTGATCTCTTCTTCAGAAGCATCAGTATCAGAATCATAAGGCACTCTATCCAAGAATCGACGCTTCTCCTCAACCCTCTGTCTCTTACGTCGGGTGGATCTTTCTCACGTTGACGGGCATCCTCCTTTTTGTCTTCAGCTCCTCTTTTTCTTGAGTTCAGCAAAAGAGACTCTTCGCTCACCCAAGGGAACATTAGGCTTCGCCCCTTCATGGGTAACCCTAGCCTTTGATTTCGCTACAGGAGCGTCGGAATCCTCATCAGAAGAGCCAGAGGAAGAAGAGGAATACCAGTAATTGTAATTGCTGTTATTGTTGGTCGACATTTTCTGGAACCGGAAGATCAAAGATTACTACTATGTAAACAAACCAACATCAAAAAAAAAGGTAAATCAGAAATCTTACCTCTTTACAATTCTACTAATGGTAGTAGTTATGCCGTAAGATTTAACACCTCAAAATCGTTCGTCCCTTCGAAAACTGCAAAAACGAACGAAACTTTATTTGATTTCCGAAACTGATTTTTTCATGAAATCACTGACACAATTTTCATAATGTGAGCATTCACACAACTGACCTATGAAGTTTATAGCAATAAAATATTTCATCATAAATATATCGTCTATCTTCGAAGGTTCCTCAAAACACACGCTTTAATTTTTCGAAAAAAGCAGCAATTAATGCAACTTGCATACATGAACTCTCAAAGATTTTACTTAATGAAAACAAACTCATGAAAATAAAATATATCCTCATATTTTGCACAACATATGTCACGACTGCATATAAAAAAAAACTATTTTTCCTTCGTATCGTCGTTATTTGTCTTTAAAACGAAGAATTATTTCAAAAATATTGTGAAAGCTCACATCTCATACATATGATAAAGTTTTGTATTTACATGAAAGCTCATAAGCAAAATTTTATCACTGGACACAAGTTCATCATATGAATTTTCCTTCGAGTCGTCGTAATTTGTCTTTAAAACGAAGAATTATTTCGATTTCGTGAAAATTTACTCCTTTTATGATAAAATCGTGGCATACATGAAAGATCATACACTAAGTTTTATCACTGTACCTAGGTTCATATACTAAAAAAAAACTCTCCTAAATCAGGGATTATAGTTAGTTTTCAAAACTAACGATCGAACGTACATACGTTTTCAAAAACGAGGGTTTTTTTCATAAAACTCACACTAATATACACACATGTATATGATTTCATCATGATCAAAACATGAACAACTCATGAAGGTCACAACATCAGCAAGCAAACAACAACAAAAAAAAAAACGCACGCACCTGGTCGGCCGGAAGTTGGCCGACGGCGACGGCAATCAGGTGGCAGCAGAACTTCAAGCTGCTGGCGTGAAGGAGGAGAGGTGATGGAGAGCTGGACGTGGAGAAATTAAAAAAAAAAGATTAATTCCTTTTATACAATTTTTTATTTCTAAAACCTAATTTTCCAAGGATTTCCTTATTGGGCCCGGCCCGCAAATCCTAAACGACCAAGGTTCCATCGTCCAAACCAACGGTTCAACACCAATTTATGCTCACCAAACGACACTCCAATCATGACATTGAAGCCTTCATCAAGTCGTGGTCTGATCATGCTCTCTAAATCCGGTAACGTCTCAACTTACGACTAAGTTCAATTACTGGTATTGTTATTTATGGCCGGAAAATCACCATTTAATGCCGACTGAGGAACATCGCTTTCCTCAGTAAGCAAGGGACTTAATGTAGATGGTGGATTTTCGACAAGGGCTAAAATCGTGAACTCATAATTATACGAATCTCTGATCCAGCAATCAGACGTGAGTAATGAGACACGGGTCTCTCATCGAATTCTCAACGGAGAATACTTTCTCTCAGAATACATGTAGATATGTAGTCTCACGACTGGACAACGGCATATCTCATGAACACTGAACACTTTCAGTGATTATTTCTATATAGTATCACGAGATGGACGGCTCCTAGACAGCTTGCTCTGCTAGTATAGAGCGATAACGTCTTCAGGAACAAACAACGAGTTTACCCTGACTATATAAAGGATATGACTTACCGACAAGCTCATATCGGGATAATTAATGCTCCTAGATAGCTTGCTCTGCTAGTATAGAGACACAAAGTTAATTATTCCTAATTAATATTAATTCTGCCATGAAATTCACTACTGAATTCCCAGAATAATCTATTATTGCTCCTATTCCATGGTCGAATCCACGACTGGTCCCATGGAATGGCAATAAAAATTGCTCCTATTCCATGGTCGAGTCCACGACTGGTCCCATGGAATGGCAATAAACAATTGTTTTGATTCTATGATCGAATCCACGGCTTGATCTCATAAAATAGCAATAACTATATTATCTCATTACTCCGATTTCATGATCGAATCCACAACTGGTCTCATGAATGGTAATAGAAAAATCTTAATTACTCCGATTCTATGGTCGAATCTACGATCCCATGGAATGGTAATGCTCACTTTATTATTCTGAATTCGTAGTCAAATCCTCAGCTGATCCTATGAATTAATAATAAACATCTTATTACTCAGTTTTGTGAATTATTCTCCACTGAATTCCACAATTAGTATTAAATAATCAACAACTGGGCGTCTGAGCTACCCCTAAAAGTAAGTCCCGATTTATATGGTGAAAGCGTATTCAACGACAATGCACTAACAGTCACCGCACGAACGAGTATTTCAAAATACAACGAAACGATGAACCTATGCAAAATAGGGAAGAAAATAATAAATAATTAAAAATATTGACCAGGGTGCTGGGAGCACGGACACACGACCAACGGACCGTGTCGTGGTCAATCCCACGCCAGTTTTATATTTTTAATGCATTTTTATTATTTTCCATGATTTGATGAAAATTTTCTCGTTTTATCAAATCTCCTTCGTCTCGAGGAAACTCCTCGACTTCATGGCGTTTTCATAAACCCATGAAAATAATATAAAATTAAGAAAAAATAGTATGGGGCGTGACCATTGACCAACCGGCCATGCCTTGGTCCCAGCCGGCCCCACACCTTATGGTTCCTCATTATTTTATTATTATTATTATTATTTCCCTGATTTCATGAAAATTCCTTCAAATCATGGTATTTTCAAGTTACATAAAAATAATAATATAAAATTAGGGAAACACGTGGGACCGGGCCCAGCCGGCCGACCATGCCTCAGTCGGTCCCACACGCCCATGTATTTTATTATTATTATTTTTAGGATTTCCTTCATCCCATGAAACTCCTTGATTTCATGGTATTTCTCTCAAATTAGGAAAATCCCTTCAAATCATGGAAAAATACATTAAAAACAATAATATAAAATTAGGAAAACACGTGGGACCGGGCCCCAGTCGGCCAGCCATGCCTCAACCGGTCCCACACGCCCATGTATTTTATTACTATTATTTTTAGGATTTCCTTCATCCCATGAAACTCCTTGATTTCATGGTATTTCTCTCAAATTAGGAAAATCCCTTCAAATCTTGGAAAAATAAATTAAAAATACATAAATATTAGGGAAACTCGTGGGACCGGGCCCTAGCCGGCCGGCCGCGCATTCACGGTCCCACACGCCCTTGTTTTTATTATTTTAATATTTTTTGCTTCCCTGAACTCATGAAAACTCCTTCAATTCATGGAAACTCCCTAAATTCATCAAATTTCTCAAAATTCATGAGTTTTTGATAAAATCATCAAAATATTATCAAATTAAGGAAAAAGGGCACCACGAGACTGTGATCACGACCGGCCGACAATGCTTTGGCCTCGGCAGTCCCACGCCTCCTTATTCCTTATTTTATAATTATTTTCCATCATCTCATAGTGTTTTCCTCAGTTTCGTCGAAACCCTAATTTTGGCATATTTTCTCGAATGGATGCTCAATTGCACGCCAGAACATATCAAAATTCTCAGGACTGAGACACAGACGCCTTGGGGACACGAGCGCGCTATCTTGACCGACCAAGATTGGCTCTTTGGCTTACAGAAGCCGGTCCCATCAAGTGTCACAGTTTTGACCTAATTTGCACAATTGCACGTATTAGGTCAAAGACTCTTCCAAACACTTTGGATTTTCATGAAGTGATCATCAGGCGGTCACGTGACTACCCAGGGCCGGTTTCATGACCCATGGTCGGTCCCTCACTCCGTCATAATTAATTAGGTTTTCCCACCTAAGGCTCAAATGAGCATCTTCGAATAAATGATTAAACCAGCATTTAATCATTCTATCACCAACAAATCGTCAACTCTTCAGGAGTTCTTTGTATTTTCTCACGTGAGCATATGGACACTACATGGTTGATCCACGGTCCCATGTAGTCGCTCCCTCCTTCGTCCCATGGTTAAACTTCTGAAGAACCATGAATTGATCATCAATTGATCAAATTAGGGTTTCTGAATCCAAGGATCATCATTCCAGATTCCAACCTTAATAATTTTACGACGACCTTATGGTCATTAATTTTATTAATTATGCTTGGTTCAACGACCAGTATTCTAATTAATATTTTTGGTACGCTGCTGATAATCTATCAGATGAGCAACACAAGCTCAAACGATCAAATATTCAACAATTCATCACATGAGCAACACTTGCTCAGATGATAAATATTTGCTCAAACCAAGGAATATTGGTTCAACAATCAATATTCAACGATCCATCGAATGACCAATACTTGCTCACTTCATCGTAAGAACTATACATCTGTCTCATGACGTGTTCAATTCATGAGTTTCAGAACATCATGTTCAACTCAGCAACTACATGGACTCATCGTCCCATCAAACCACGAAGTCATCAATTGAATAACATACCACGAGACGTCAATCGTGTCACTTTGGGAGGATATCACTTAGGGTTTTGGTCTGGCGGTCTACGGCACGTGTGTTCAAACACACGATGAAATGTGAGCAAGTCGTGCAATCATTTGAAGGAATTCACGGGGTAGTGGGTGGAAAATCGACCAAGTCTCCACACGCTGAGAAACTGGTTTCAAACACGATCTCCACTTCCCCACTCCTTGATTCCATCAACTGTCACACTTCATGGGGTCATGGTGTCTAAAATTCCAGCAATATAAATAAGTCTCTGAAACATGATTGAAGGATCGGCATCGACAGTATCATCAATCTCACGTCTTATCGACAACACGAGATCATGAACTCATCAATTGAGCAACTACTCTAAATCGAGCAATTCCAATCATTCAGAGCTTATCATATTCAGAATTCATACACCCACAATCTTTGATTACCATTTATTCCACACATTTCCCAGCTTCCCTTCTACAGATCAACCCATCCTCTCTTGTGACCGAATTTACTCTGGAACGGTCATTGTCTTAATTTAGGCCGAAGTACTACAGATTGATCTCTCGAATCTAAAACACCCCCTTTGCAGCGGTGCATCTGTGTGAGTTTAACATTTCGCTCGGTTCGAGGAGTCTCCTCCGTACGGTCGTCTCCTCAATTCCTTAAAAACCAGCAAATCGTTTTTCCCCATCTACACTCGTACGATAGAAACAACAAGATCAGATCACACAATTACAAGAAATTAGTATCGGTCTGGCTTCACAATCCCAATGAAGTCTTTAAGTCATTAACCTGGTTTAGAAGAAGAAACCAAAGGTTAAAGGAATCGACTCTATCTTAACACAACTAGTATCACACAAAAGGTGTGGGGATTAGGTTTCCTAGTTGCTAGATTTCTCCCTTATATAATCTTTCAAATCAGGGTTTGCTATCAATGTTAGCTTGGTAACAAAGCATTCAATATTCACCGTTAGATGAAAACCTGATTAGATTCAAGCTAATATCTTTCAACCGTTAGATCGAATCTTAGCTTGTTATACACAAATGAAATGCACGTTCATTTAGTTTTGTGTTACCGTTCCTAAACGTGTACACCTAGTTGGTTCAACAGTAGTTAACCAATGGTTAGCCATATGAGCACTTTCATATCAACCATATTCTTCTTCACCATAACTAGTTCAAGTGACTCAAATGAACTAGTTAGAGAGTTGTTCAATTGCAAGGAAATCTTATGTAACTACACAAAAAACAATTGAAGCAAAAACGATTTGATTCACTCGAATCGGATTATGAACTATATAGCCACGGTTTGCAATTTGCATTCCTTAGTTTATATAAGAATAAGTTCACAAAATAAGAGTCCTTACATTTTATGTTTTGAGCGATAATTGTTAAGGATAAATAAAATGTACCATATGCATGAGAATTGGCCAAGTCTTTAGTCCCAGTAACTCTCTGCCAATTTGTCAATATTTGTATGTATATTTATTTTCTAAAAAAATTATCCTTCACAAGTCCGAGAGTTTGAACCTCATTACTACAACCCACAAAAAATCACTAATCATTTTGGCGCCGCCGACGCGGAATTGTGTTTAGGTACAATTTTTTTTTAGATTTATTTTTCTTTGTTCTTTTTTACGTTCTTTGGGTATTTGTCTATGTGATACAGGTTTTGAGGCTTGGATCGAAAAGAAAAAGAAGAAGAAGAAGTTATCAAAGATTTTTGGCGATTTCATAAAGACTAGGAGCAAAGCTTAAAGCAAAAAGAACGGAAAGAAGACGAAGGACTTTTTTTTTTATTATTTTTTAGATATTTTTTTTATTTATTAATTTTTTTTTTAGAAACTGTAATTGAATTTTTTATTTTTGTAATCTTTTATTTTTGGACATTATTTTTTTTTCGGACATTGAATATTGGACATTATTTTTAAAACCCTACGGAAGGGTTATAAATTAAAAAAATAAAATAAAAAATTAAATACAAACTGTTTGCAGGGAAGGACGACGATTACTATATCGTCTCGGCCCCTCGGGTTCGCACACTGACACCGGAGTCAGTGGCCCGAGTCGACTACAGCGGTTCTTCTCCCGTCTGGTACGGGAGGTAAACTTCTAAACACCCGCGAATCTCCTGCAAGCGGGTTTACTGTTTTTCTTAAGGTGAATATATGCTGAGGACTTGAATACGGCTGTTTTAAATTCCTAGTAAAGGGCAAGGCCTGGCCAATACAAGATAAGGGTTCGGATTTCATCACCGTTCTCTTCTTTCCCGCCTTAGGAAAACGAAACCAAACGCGATCCTAAGCCTAAAATTTTGACTAGAACGAGACCTATAGGGTAACGAGCTTAATAGGAAACTCGTTCGAAAAATATTGGTTTCTCTTTAAGCACACTTCAAAGTTCATGATGGTTTCTGTGAGTTGAATGCGTGACTGTGCCGCCTTCTAATGCGGTGAGGCCTTGGGTATCAAAGCTCTACTAAGCTTCCCTCGTCTCTATTCAACTTACTTTGACTCGGATTGATTCCAGAGGGGTTTGCTCAAATTGCAACGAATTCCCTTTCGAAAGATAGAAGCTGGTCTAGAAACAATCTAAGTGGAGCCATCATGCTTTTTGTTTGCTAGAATTTATAGGTTTGATTTGGTCGAGTCAGCCTTGTTTGTGATTGTATAGAATCCCTCTGTTATTTATATTTCTTCGGTGATGAATCCTTTTGAGGAGACGCCACCTGCGATGACGTTGCGAGAATATATGTCTAGAAATTCTCGTTATCAAGAGACGTTTTCGGAAATGACTCTTGGTGAATATATGCATGGGCAGCGATATATGGATACTCCAACTTTTATTGAGGAATCACCTCTAACGATCTATGAGAAATATTATAAACATAGACCATGAGCCTTATAATGAGGCAATAATACCAAGATTTATTTTGTTTTCCCACCAAATAGTGATCAGGAATTTGTTACTCCAGTTGAGCCTTATAATGATTATATTATTTCTGGTTCAGATCCTAATAATTTTAAAAATTATTCACCTATTCAAAAGGACGAGGATTTGACTAGAGATACCCCCGTTTCAGACGATGTAGTATGTCTTGTTTACGAAACCAAGAAAGGTTTAGAGGAACCGGTTTATCCTGAGAATACTGTTTTAGAGTCATACGATTTAGAAACAATAGTCTTAGATGAACTCGTAGAGGTGAGTGAGGATGCACCGCAAGATTACAACTTAGAAGAATTAATTTCCCATTTTCAAGAATCTGATGACCTACAAATTAGGGAAGTTGTGACTAGTCTATCTAGAGACACTGAAAACTCTAAGTTTGGGGGTGAGTATCATCCTCCATGTGCTTTAACTCTTAGTAAGGTCCCTCACTTGGGACTTGACATCAATGCCTCAACCATCTTACAAGATTATCTTCATACTCGTTTTCCAGAACCTAATGATATCCAACAAGAGTCTCAACTGTTAGAAACCCATCCTCTGGTTGATGTGGTTAACCCAGGCAATAATACCAAGATTGATTTTGTTTTCCCACCAAATAGTTTTCTTCCAAATGTGGGAACATATAGATTTCAAATGTGTCGAATATTAAGTTGTGAGACTAAACCTAAATGCCTTAGGAAAATAGAATCGACACATTTGCTTAAGAATGACCACTACTCTCACTATGGTCAACTATGTAAGTCAAACCTAATTGACTTACAGGATCCTCAATTATTTAGGTCATTACTTCGTGATCCTAAGTTCTTATTTGAGTTTCTACAGACTCTAGGACCTAATAATTTGGATCCCACCTATGAGGAAATGCATCCTAGAAAAATATTCTATTCAGACCCTTTCATAGAACCTGAACCACAATTATCGACTGTTATCAGAAAACTAGGTAAGGGCATGCTGGTCTTGTCCATTTTCTTGGTTCACTGCAATTTCCTGTTGTCAGCTCTTTTTGGTGTTAAAGACCCACAGTTATTCCGGCTACTGTTATACGGTTCGAGTTGACTAAACCTTTTCTAAGTCTGGCTGAAGACTTTAAACTTAGCACTTCTTGGGAGGTAACCCAAACTCATGCAACCAAGTAATATCTTTCCTTAACTCTTTCGCTTCAAATGGTAACAGTTTCTCCTTGTTCATGCTTTTAGTTTCATCTTTAGAACATTGAGGACAATGTTAGATTTAAGTTTGGGGGTATGGGAGAAACTTTTTAGTTGCAATTAGTAAACTCCAGAGCCTAGAAATTTATGCCTATTAAGGTTTGCACTAACCAATCTAAGTGGATGGGAACATCTTGGTTATAGGAGTTGAGGAACCAATCTGATTAGATGGAAACATCTATAGAGTCTATTCATAAAAGCACAGAGCTCAGGTGTTAGAAATAACTTGATAGTTGCACCATATCTCGTTGAGTCCTTTTCATTTCTTTTATTTTATTTTTTCATTTTAAACTATGTTTCTCTAAGTGATTAGGTGGGGCACACGATTCAAGTTGTTACCACTGCTAGGATGAATTAGAGTGACTGAGTTACTAAAAAAAAAAAAAAGAGACCGGACCAATTAGACCAATCTGAATAAGTATTAACACTTGGATAGAAATATGCGTGTGTCATCCCTGTTTTCGTCGCCTAAGCAAGCGTGGAATGCAGAACCCGTGGGAACTATCGTGTAATCTGCTGACAAGAAGCATGCGCTTGGATCAAAAAGATCTATTCATGCCGTTAAGTTAAAAAAAAAAATTGTTATTGTTCTGTGTAGTCAACTGCTGGTTCCCTTGTATTTGCCAGTTTTTTGATCTAGATTTAAGTTATTGACCACTGGTACCCTTGTATATGCCAGTGCGTTGATATTAGTCAGACTAGTATCTCAATCCATTAGGATAGGTTCATTTTGGCGGAGGCCTTCAGACAGATATGGGAAACGTCGTTCACTTAGTAAACATCAAAACCATCTATTTTTTTCTATATCCATCTCTTAATCTTTCCATGTGATTAATTTGACTCCGAATATGATGTCCATAGTGCAACTATCTGAGTAGAGCTCTGTCACTTATATATGAATTTTAGTATGCTTGAGTGCAAACTCGTGTACATCAATTGGAATTTCGCATCAGGGTACTTCCTCTTGTAGTCAATAAGTATGCCAACCAAGGAGATTCTTTAGTGCCTTCCAAGGTTCGTTGTAGATAGCTAGGGTCTGGAGTAATGGTTTTGTGGGCACACCTCTGGTAAACCCTCCCGAGATTAACTCGGTTTTATTTATTTTTTATTAGTTTTGCTCGAGGACTAGCAAATAATAAGTTTGGGGGTATTTGATAGACGCATTTATGTGTCTATTTTGTTCTCAATATTCTGTATTGTTAGACTCGATTAAGTACTTATTGTGTTATTTTGTGTTTTTGTAGATGTTTTTAAAGAAATAAGCCTTTGCGGCGAAATGAGCTCGAAAAGTAGTGTTTTACACCCCAGGATAATGTACCGGAGGCACCTCAGAAATGCACCGGAAGCGTCCCAGAAATGTACCGGAGGAACCCAGAAAAATTACTATTTCCACCCCAAAATTACTATTTCCACCCCAATTGCTAAAGGGACACCCGTACAGGATTAGGGGGGGACACTTTTCTTCTCATAATTCAAATTTTGGAAAAAGGCGGGAAATTTCTAAACAGTTCTGGCAGAATTTCGATCGTCAAAATGAAGGGGTTATGGGTCGATTCAATGGCTGAAATTTGGTATAGAGATGTGATATAGGTTAAGGAACATAGTATGGGTGACATGATCGATCAAATTTGGCTGGAATTTTCGGTATGATTCACACACCCAAAAAAGAGCACGTGTACTGTTCTTGTGTGCATGGGGGAGTTCTGCTGGCGTTGGAAGAGTGTTGAGGCGTGAATAAGTCGAATTGGAGCGTGCTGGACCAGAGAAAACGCGTGAAAAGCTAAAACAAGAAAGAAAATATCCGAAAATATTTTCTTTCACTGCCGAGGATTTGTGGAGTTATAGAGGAGATTCGATGCATGCTTCAGGTTTAAATAGAGTCCTTGGAGGTCAGAGAAAGGTTGTCGAGAGTTTGGGGGCTTGAGGAGAACTGAGGAGCAAGAAATCACCATGAACAGCAAGCTTCCTGCTGCTGTTTTATGCTGCTGATGAAGATGAAGAACACGAAGAACAGACTCTCAGAAACCGTCGTTCTTCGACAGTGGCTCGTGGGTCGTAGGTGTGGGTCTTAGAACCATAGCGACAACATCAGTTAGATTTTATCGTTTATTCTGGACGCCTTTTATACGTCGCAGATTACAGTTTCACACCATTTTCTCTTCTTCTCTTTATTGTAAACACCAATTGAGCTTAATAAAATATTTTGAGAGGTATTTCACCATGATGAGCTAAACCCAACATTGGCACAACAGAGGAGGCGATTTTCGTCATTCTTGTAAATTTAATTTATTCTTTTTATGACTTTTGCATTGATTTAAAATTGAAAAATGATTTTGATTAATTAGTTATCATTTTTTTTGATGCGGCATGCTTGCTTAAATGTTTGATGTCCCATGCTTACGATTTATAACTAATATTCTGAGAATCTATATTGGCAAAATAAGAGTCCTTACATTTTATGTTTTGAGCGATAATTGTTAAGGATAAATAAAATGTACCATATGCATGAGAATTGGCCAAGTCCTTAGTCCCAGTAACTCTCTACCAATTTGTCAATATTTGTATATATATCTATTTTCTAAAAAAATTATCCTTCACAAGTCCGAGAGTTTGAACCTCATTACTACAACCCACAAAAAATCACTAATCAGAACACCAGCCTGAAGTTGGATGTCCAGACTGGTATGGAGCAGCTTGGAGGAATCGTACAAACAAAGGCCGCCTATGGCAGTCTCAAGTTCATCACGTCCGTCCAACTTCACCGGCGTGGTTGGACGGCGTGGATCAGCCCAAAGCCGGTCGAACAAGCGCCGTGGTGTACACCGGCGGACCTTCTTCCTACCTGCATGACCGACTCTTCCTTAACCTGACCAGATTGCAATATACGATTGTCCGAAGTTGTGTCAGCGTGAAGAATTGAGGGTCGCAGGAAATTCCACTAAAAGTCCCAAATTGATCACGACCATCCAATTTCACCGGCATGATTGGATGGCTTAGATCGGACCCATATCCACCAGGCAGGTATTGGCGCGTTAACCACCGGCCCAACGTGGGCCCCACATGGTCGGCCTCCTCAAAGGAGAAGCGTGGCTTTCCAATTCGTCCAACCAAAGCAGCGTGGACGTGAAACCCTAATTAGGGTTTGCGGCACATCATATATGTCACAAATCAGTCTCAATATCCATCTTTGCAGGTATAGATGTAGATTCAAAGGGCCCAGAGCATGTCAACACAATCACCGTGGGCCATCCTACATACATGACTAATCGGTCAAGACCAACTATGGTTGGTCGTCTCGATTCGTTCCCCAAACTAGGCATGGACGTGCGTTTTCAACTGCAAATCGATCTCGACCACTCAACTTTGCCGGAAAAATTGAGTGGCTTAGATCACGTCTTGACGGGACAGTGAGGTACGGACGTGTACACTGGCCTGCCGACTGCACGCCTGACTGATCGGCCAAGACCGACCATGGTTGGTCGTCTCGAAATGCGCCCCCGAAGTAGGACGACGTGCGGTCTTCAACTCCTTTGCCGCATGGGATTTCTGTCGCAAATCGATCTCAACCACTCCTCTTTGCCAGACATATTGAGTGTCTTAGATCGCATCTCCATGGGACAGTGAGGTACAGACACCTACACCAGCATGCCGTCTACACGCATGCCCAATCGGCCCTGCAAAAAACGTGTCCCATGCTTGGATTCGACCAAGCTAAAGGTTGGTGTTCGAGCACCTCCTAAACCCTAATCCGACGGTTGCAGATGTGGGTCGCAAGCCATCTTGTCCTTCCAACTTCACCAGCTTGGACGAACATCCTAAGCAGGAGTTAGGCGACCAGTGAGGCATCACCATGATCACCGTCCACCAGTCTTCCACACAAAGTGATCGGCCAAGTCAGTACTTACCTGTACAGCCTCCAAACGATCACTCGAAGATGGATGGACGTGATGCTATTTTAAGATGCTTAATCCGCGACTTACTTCGTTAAGCCTTAAAACAGCGATGCTGCACACATGCTGAATATATTCGATGCATTACCTGCATAAAATACACACGATACTTCACAAGTATCGACTTCCTAAATAACTTAGTTATTTAATCTATCATCACATGCTACCTTTTTTGGGTCCCACGATCCACACATTCGAGACATCAAACATGTCACAAACTGGGGGATACTTACTGGGGTATTGGTCTGGCGGTTTACAGCGTGCAGCGCACAATGCGCCATCACAAGAACGTGTCAGGAAGACATGGACGGTTAGTGATGATGGGAGAACTGGGCAAAGACTGATCGTGTGATACTAACACACGCAACTCCACTACTCCACTTCCTCCACTTCCTCCACTTCCCATGAGAGATGTGGGTTAGGCTCAACGACTTATATAAATAGGTTCTCCTCCTTATTTCCAAGATAGAAAAAGACAACAAAAACCAAGTGTTGATACAATCATATTCCAACACCAGAACTGATAGCTTTCATTCTTTAAGCCAGTTCAGCTTTCTGATACAAGTCATACACAACCAACACCTTCACAATCTCAACACCTTCTTCGCTTCCCTCCCTAAGATCAACCCCATCTCCTTCACTTTGTGACCGAAGCAAGTCTGGAACGGCCATTTCTTGGTTTAGGTCAGAGTTGTACAGATTGATTTCTCGAATCACAAGAAATCCCGTGCAGTGTATTTATTTAGGGTTTAGATTCATTTCTCATTCACACACCCCAAATTACCAAAACCGGTAGAAATAGTTTTCACCCATAAACACCCCCCTTTTGTTTACTTAAGATACCAAAACATATTGACGACCTAGTCTTCTCTGTGGGAACGATCATTTTTTGCCCTTGCTATATTATATATTTTGAGTAGTAAGAAAGTGTAATTATTTTTCACGCCCACGATAGCGATCAAATTTTGACGCCGCTGCCGGGGAGGCATACGACTTGTTATTAAGTTTTTAGTTTCTTATCATCATTTTTGCTTTCATATTTGCTTTTTGTTTTCTTGTCTTGTTTCTCACTTGTTTGCGAGAATTGTTTTCAGGTACCTAATCCCTGGCTTCTAAAGATTGGAACTATCCAAGGTGTGGGATAGCTACTCGAAGAGGCACAATGCTCCAACCAAGTCAAGACACAACAGAAGAACAAGAGTTAGAAGTGTAATAAGAGTTACACCTATAAGAAGTTCTAGAGCAAGAGGTTCCGGTTGAACAAGAACCACCTTTTGAAGAAGAAGAAGAAGCAGTGGGTGATCGTACCCTCAAGGACTTGGCTTCTCATAGGCTTGATACACAACGATGGTGTATCCAAACAAATTCAACCTTCGAGATCAAACCGGGGTTGATTAGAGAGTTACCGAATTTTCATGGCATGGCGAATGAGGATCCAAACAATCATCTCATGGATTTCCATACCATAGTCACGGCCATGCTACCACCGGAGACTAATGTCGATGGTGCAATGTTGAAAGCTTTTTCATTCTCTTTGGCGGACAATGCTAAAGAATGGTTGTATTATTTACCATCCGGAAGTGTCACTACATGGAACGGGTTGACGAAACTCTTTCTAGAGAGGTATTTTCCTGCGTCAAAGGCTACTCAAATTCACAAAGACATTTGTGGGATAAAGCAACACGTAGGAGAATCTTTGTATGAATGTTGGGAGCGATACAAGAGATCGCTGGCAAGCTTTCCACACCACCAATTCAGTGACGCTATGATAATCCAATACTTTTATGAAGGCCTCCAAACAAGTGATAGATATTTTCTTGATGCAGCGGGTGGTGGAGCTCTAGTGAACAAGACGGTGGCCCAAGCTACCGAGTTGATTGAAAGTATGGATGCAAACTCGCAACAATTCTACACAAGAGGTGAACCAATGGTTAGGAGAGTGCATGAAGTTACGGATTCATCATCACACCGTGATGAGAGAATGGATAATACGGAGCAAATGATGGAAAAGATGGTTGCAGTTATTTTACCTTCATATGGTGAAGAGTTGGAGCAAGCTAGCGCGATCTTTCCAAATCAGCAAAGACGGTATGATCCTTACTCCAACACTTACAATCCGGGATGGAGAGATCATCCCAACTTTAGCTATGCCAACAAGCAAGGAGCGGTCCAACAACCTACTTTCAACCGTTCGAGTGGATTCAACCACAACAACAACAATTCCAACCGCAACAACAATAATTTCAGCAACCACAAACACAACAAGCAACTCAAAATCAAGGTTCCGATATCGATGCAAAGCTTCAAACGTTTACGCAAGGCATTTCTACCATGTTTAAAGAAAGTCAGCAAGAAACTAAGAGTGCTATCAAGGAGTTGCAAATGGGATCCATGGCGGTTGATATAAACAAATTAAAGGCACAAAATAGTGGGAAACTCCCTTCTCAACCCATTAAACCAAAAGAGGGTGTCGATGCTATTACTTTGAGAAGTGGTACACAACTTGTGCAACCCGAGATTACTGATTCGGGCAAGGTGGAAACACCAAAGGAATCTGTTTTGGAGGAGAAGAGTGATGATTCTCCCCAAACTTCTGAGGTACCTATTCCTAACTCTAAAACTCCGGTTTCTACTTATGTTCCTCCTTTACCTTTCCCTTGCAGATTTGCAAGTTCCAAGAAGGCGGAACTAGAAAAGGAGATTTTAGACGTTCTTTAAAAGATCCATGTGAACATACCACTCATTGATGCTATCAATCAAGTTCCCAAGTATGCAAAAGTGTTGAAGGACTTGTATACCAATAAGCAAAGGATTAAAGGTAATGAAGTGCTAAGTGTGGGGGAGAATGCTTCGGCAATCTTACAAGACAAACTCCCATTGAAATGTAAAGATCCCGGTAGCTTTGACATTCCAGTCACAATTGGTAACACCACATTTAACAAAGCTATGTTGGATTTAGGTGCATCCGTTAATGTTATGCATGCATCTATGTACAATTCACTTGAGTTAGGTCTTCTTAAAAAGGCTGGAGTATTGTAATTAGAAGATCGCTCTAATGTTTACCCAATGGGTATTGTTGAGGATGTTCTTGTGCAGGTTAATCAATTAGTATTTCCAGCTGACTTTTGCGTATTAGAGATGAATGAAGGTTCACCGGACTCGTCTCTTCCATTGCTACTTGGGCGTCCCTTCATGAAAACGGCGAAAACCATTATTGATGTGGACAAGGAAACGCTAACTATGGAATTTAATGGAGAAACAATACGTTTCAATATTTTCGAGACGATGAGATATCCTAGCGATGTTCACTCTTGTTTCTCCATTGATGTTATGGATACTTTGGCACAACAAGTGTTTGAATTGAATGGTGATGCTGCTTTGGAAACCGTTTTAACTACATCCATGGATAATGGTTTAGAGTGTGGTAATGAAGTCAAGGAAGCCCTTGGTGATCTTAATTCACTACAAGGATGCCCGGAAACTCATAATATCTCTTTTATTTCTTTACCATGCAGTGATGAAAAGCTTGTACCTTCCATTGTTAAATCTCCAAAATTATAATTGAAACCTCTTCCCGATCACCTAAAGTACTTGTACTTGGGTGACAAGGAAGACTTACCTGTGATTGTTTCTAACAAGCTTAGTTAATTACAGGAGCAAAAACTTCTAAGGGTGCTAAGGAAGTACAAGACGGCCATAGGATGGACAATTGCTGATATCAAAGGTATAAGCCCTGCCGTGTGTATGCACAAAATCCTTTTGGAGGACGATGCAAAGCCTACAAGGGAAGCGCAACGTCGTTTGAACCCTCCTATGATGGAAGTTGTGAAAAAAGAGATACTCAAGCTTTTGGACGTGGGTGTGATCTACTCCATATCCGATAGTAAGTGGGTGAGCCCGGTACAAGTAGTACCAAAGAAATCAGGTGTGACGGTGGTGGAGAATGATAAGAATGAACTTGTCCCAACTCGTGTGCAAACCGGTTGGAGGGTTTGTATAGATTACAGAAAATTGAATGCCACTACTAGAAAAGATCACTTTCCTTTACCTTTTATCGATCAAATGCTTGAACGTTTAGCTGGACACTCTTACTATTGCTTCCTTGATGGCTATTCAGGTTACAATCAGATTATGATAGCGCCGGAGGATCAAGAGAAAACCGCTTTCACTTGTCCTTTCGGTACTTTTTCTTATAGAAGTATGCCTTTTGGCTTGTGCAATGCTCCAGCTACCTTTCAAAGGTGTATGGCAAGTATTTTTTCAGAATATGTTGAAAACATAATCGAAGTGTTTATGGATGACTTTAGTGTCTTTGGTGATTCATTTGACCTTTGCTTGCACAACTTGTCACTAATCCTTGAACGATGTGTTGAAACAAATCTTGTGCTTAATTGGGAGAAGTGCCATTTCATGGTAACTCATGGCATAGTTTTAGGCCATATAATATCTTCTAAAGGCTTGGAAGTCGATAAATCTAAAACAGACCTTATTCGTGCTTTAACCCCTTCCACTACGGTGAGGGAGATACGCTATTTTCTTGGTCATGCAGGTTTTTATCATAGATTTATCAAGGATTTTTCCAAGATAGCATCACCACTTTGCAAATTATTGCAAAAAGATGTGGTTTTTAACTTTGATGAAAAGTGTATGGCGGCATTCAATCGTTTGAAAGAACTTTTGATTTCAGACCTTATC
Organism: Papaver somniferum; assembly: GCF_003573695.1. NCBI lineage: Eukaryota > Viridiplantae > Streptophyta > Magnoliopsida > Ranunculales > Papaveraceae > Papaver > Papaver somniferum. The sequence goes on along the minus strand of NW_020624820.1, from coordinate 2,417,793 downwards.
ATTAAACCACCGGATTGGAGCAAGCCTTTTGAGCTCATGTGTGATGCAAGTGACTATGCGGTTGGTGCGGTGCTTGGGCAACGTGTGGGGAAGATACCTCATGCTATTTATTATGCTTCTAGAACGTTAAATGAGGCCCAACAAAACTACACAACCACTGAAAAAGAGTTGTTAGCTATTGTTTTTGTTTTGGAAAAGTTTCTCTCTTATCTAATTGGTACAAAAGTTGTTGTCTTTTCTGATCATGCAGTACTTAGGTACTTGCTAATGAAGAAAGAAGCGAAACCGAGGCTTATACGATGGATCTTACTCTTGCAAGAGTTTGATATTGAAATCAAGGAAAAGAAAAGAATTGAGAACACCTTTGCGGATCATTTGATCCGTCTTGCTGTGGACAAGGAAGCTATCCCATTGCGTGAAAGTTTCCCGGATGAGCAACTATTCTCAATTGCCTTTGGAGAAACCGATATGACCAATATTGTGGAAGACCCAATTGAGCTTGCAAAGGATTGTAGCGAAGATGTTGATGTCGAAACTATAGTTGAGGCAGGAACGGATGAAGAATGCTTGCAAGGATTGACAGAGGACCATGATATACAAGAGGTAAGTAATACACTTGAATTTTCTAAGGTTGAAGGTAATACCATAACACAAGAGTTGCAAGGTTTGTCTTTGCCTATTAATTCTTCTCCTTTGGTTTGAATGTATGTGCTTCGAGAATATTGTTGAATGACTTTATTTCTCGATATCCGCCATTAGAAACATTTGATTCTCATACTATATAAGTTTGCAAAGAAGAACCCATAGTAGTTCCTGAATTTTATGTTCTTTATACACTTCCAAGTGTGGACAAGAATAAGTGTGGGGGAAACTTCTATTGGGCTATAGCTTCACTTTTTCTTTATTGTACTAATGTTTGTGTGAAGTTACTATTTGCAAAATAAGTTACATGGAAGGATCCCCAACTTTTCAGATTATTGGTGTATGGGGAATTCGTCTTGCAAGTCGGGCTGACGACTTTAAACCAAGCGCTACATGGGAGGAAACCCATAGGTTTTGTATCTCTTATTTTTATCTTTTATTTTTCTTGTCTTGTATTTACTTTTTCTTTTCGCATATTATTATTATAAATTTCCCACCTTGACTTTCTTTGGACGATTCAATTTACATTGAGGATAATGTAAAGTTTAAGTGTGGGGGAGTGGTTAAGCATTTTCATTGTAAAAATTTCAACTTTTTTGTAAAATAGTGAATAAAAAACTCCAACTTGTAGTTAGTTTAGAGTCACATAGTATACATGTCGCTAATATTACATCGAGATTCTCATAGGAGTGACTGAACTTAGAGATGTCAGAGAACGTGATCGGGTTTCTTACTTGTACGAGAGTTAAAGTTGGATTTAACCATCCCAGTGGAAAATGAGGTGCAGACTGAATTCCGTATTAGAGTAGTGGTCCCCTATAGTGGAGACTACCCATGTTACATCATGAGAGGCATCGACCTTCACTTCTTTGTACCTGTCTAAATTTGTGCTTTTAGAGTGTGTGTCACCGTACGTAAGCTCCGGGTAGAATGGTGAGCTACCCAACCTCCCACCAATAGAAGCACTATTTTGATCTCTTGAGTGCTATTTTATCAATCATGAATGGTGACATCGAATTTCTAACTTACATACCACTTGTAATCTTGTTCGCAGTTTGCACCATCCACTTTATCTCTCTCTACACCAACAGATCCATAGAAACACCATCATCATCAACAAGAGGAGCATCACAAATTCGAAGGAAAGTTGAAGACGTTCAAGGTTTACAAGCAACGGTACAGAAATGAGCAGGTTTCAGATTCAAGTAAAGCAACAAGACAAGGAGCAGAATTTTATCAAGTTGAAGACTATTGTACAAGAGCGAATATTATCAAGATGAGAGTTCAAGGAGTTTATGATATCGAAACATACAAGTTGTGAAGAATCAAGTGGTAAAGTACTTACCCCATGACCTTTGTACTTGCATTTTTTATTTTATCATATTTTGTATTTGTATTATTTTCTCTTGTTTGATAAAAAAAAATGGGACATGGTCATCATTATGCTAGGTCCCTTGTCAAAAAAAAAAGAAAAAGAAAAGAAAAGAAAAAAAAATATTCATTGCATATATTTGGTTTGTTTAGTTCGTTTTTGGTTTTGTATTCATTCAATAATGCCAATGGAAGAAGAAATATTCATAATGAAGTTTCAAGCAACAAGGAATTAGAGGAAAGAATCACATTGTCAAGATTCTACGAAGTTCAATAGTTATCATCACAAGTTGAAGACCGAAGACCGAAGATGAAGACAAGGATTGAAGACCAAAGACGTTTCTATGGATGTTGTGAGAGTGGTGCTAACTGCACGTCGAACGGATAATGAGGTAAGTAAGCATATTCCCACCTTTGTTAAATGGTTGATTTCCTTTCTTAGAGATCGTTAGAAAAATGGGTTTTTAAAATTATAAAAGATGTGGGTTTTCAAAACAATTCGGAGGGTTTTTTCCTTCCTACCATTCAACGTGTCGCAGGATTCTCTCATCATTCCTACCTGGACACATGTGTGACCCATAAAAACTATTTATTATTGAGAGCAACTTCATTAAACCCTTTCTTATAAGGCAGAGTCGAGACTTTTGATCACTCCGGACCCGAATTTATTTCGATAAGGGATGGTTATTTCTCTCTCAACTTTTAAGGATGATATTGTGTTCATTTATGTGTGTAGTTGCAGGAAATCCTACACTACACCCCTCATGTGATTTCATTGTTGACCAACTCATTTTTAGGTTTACACTCTTAATTTTATTGATTAATTTTTGAATGTTCTTACAAGAAAGATAAAGAAATCAAGAATGAACTCTACTATGAACTTTCTCTCTCCTATTTACTTATTTCTTACTCAAAAAGATCTCTCTCTCCTTTGCAAATCGAATGACTATTTATAAGGAAATACATAGTGGATGACAGCTAATCTGTCCTTTATTTTCGGATATGGTTTGCGACATTCTCGCAACCTTACAAATGTTAACTTCGCAAGCTCTCTAATTTTCGCAAGACTATCACATCTTTCTCATGATCCTTGCTGACGTCGTTTCTGAAATTTTTCTGCGACGTTATTGTGCAATACCATTGATAATTTCGCTGAGACATAATTGTTGCGAGATTCTGATCCTACATCTTGCCTCTTCTCAAATCTTCTCTGCAAAATAGAGAATGATGTGAGAAATTCCGCAACTGCTTATCTTTTCATATTCCACATTTATCACACGTACTCTCTCTTCCATTCATTTCTTGACACATCTTCTGTAACCGCTACCTTTCAACCGCTCACTTCTCTTCGTCTTAATGGTGTTTATTTCTTCGAGAAGTAAATTTTCTTTATATACTCTTCTCCCCCCTCTTTCCACTTTTCTTTTTACTTTCTCTTCTATTTTTATTCTCTCATCTCTGCAACTCTGTCATTCTTCTGTAAATTCTGTTGATGTAATTTTTTCTTCCTTCAATTCTTTTACTTTTTATACATTCCCATACTCTGTATTCAAACATGGCTCCAAGTGGTCATAGATATGAGAAGAATCTACAAGATGTCCAAAAAGATCTTGCTAATAAAGGTCTTACACTCTCCCCCATTCCTGGTGTGAATTCCAAATCAATTCTTTCTGTCAATCTTTTTTCCAATCATAATTATGATGATCAATCAATCATAATTTCGCTGGGTCAACTTCTCGCAGGTCTCCCTATTCCTCTTTATAACCCAGACATTCCTTTATTTTATGAAATTCTCGCTCATTCGGGATTTTCGCGAGCCATTTTCCAACTAAGTGGGGACTGCATCCGTTTGATGCTAGAGTTCGCTAATCTTGGTGCTGGAAGAGGATATCTTTACTCCAAAGAACTTAGGAATCCAAAATTCGCAGACCTAGAGATAGTTTCTGAGAAATATACAGTGGCGAATTTCTTTGAAACTACGAACTTATCTCCATGAAGAAAGAGAATACTCGCTGGGGTATTCGATTAAGAAGGAAAGATAACATTGATGAAGCCAAAATTCTTATGCAAGATATTGACTGGCATTCTGGTAAAAATAAAACTCCTCGCCAGTCCAAAGATGACAAATGGTGTGTCTTTCCTTTAATGCTAAAGGGTCCCTACATTGCTGGATCAAACATTCTTCCTGCGAATCTCGCTGCATATCAACCTTGGGTCTTCTCCTGGCCCGAGAAAGAGAAAGAGGTATGTTTCTCTCCTTTGACTCATTTTATATTTCTTTATTGATTTTTACTATTCTGTTCGCTAACTCTTGCGACATTTCGCAGATCCAAAAACTAAAGGATAGTTATAACAGGACTGGGAAATCTAGTACTCTGTTAGCTCTTCGCTCATACACAGATGAGGTAAGAAATTTTCTCTTATGACTTTAAATAGTACTGTTACTTCCATGCTTCCATTTCTTATTTCTATCTGTGTGTGAAGGTTATTGCTGAAGTAGAAGAATCTGTTGATGCTGCGAAGATTGGTGATAAAGGTAAAGGTACTCTTCGCAGGGAAAAATCAACTGGTCCTCCTCCAAAAAAAAAGAAAAGTTCGTTCTCCTTCTCCTTCAAATTCTCTTCCTAACGAAAGTTCTGAAAATGATAAGGGTGATGAAGATAATGATGATCTTGCTGCAACTGAAGATTCTCCACCTGAATCTTCTATGGCTAAGCTTTCTGGCCTCTTTTCTGATTCTCTATAAGGGATGGGAGATAGCCAATTCGCAAATACCTGCAAAGCTCTCGCTACTCTTTGTGATGTGCCTTTACTGGAAGGCGATAACTCTCTTCGCGGAGTTTCTAGATCCGTGACTCCCGACTTCTTGCATTCTCTCAATAGTCTGGTATACTTTTATCTTTTTACTTTTTTATTGTTATAACTCAAAATCTCTTTCTATATTAATATTTTTTATTTCTTTTCGCAGGCTGGAAAAGCTTCTTTTGTTGTTGCCTCAGATCTGGAGAGAAGACGCAAAAATCTTGAAAAGAAGAATCTTCAATTTCGTAAAAAGAATGAAGAATTGGAAGCTGAAGTTAAAAGTCTTCGTGAGAAAAATAGACAATTAGAAATTGATTCTTCCTCGTATAAGAATAAAATTTCTAGTCTTCAACAAGCTAATAATCAGCTCTACGGTATGTACTTTTATCTTTTCTCTTTATTCATTCATCCTGTTGTTTTATCTTATTTAAATAATCATTTTTGCAGACATCTATGGTCTTTCTGATGAAGCTACCCTTCTTCGCTCATTTCCTAATGCCTTGGATAATGATACCCTTCTTGAACGTCTTAACAATTCCTTAAATAGCTTTTCAAATGATAGAATTTCATCTCTTTCTCTAAATGAACTTAGATCGAAATTTCGCCTCTTAGAAATTGATCATAGATCCAGTTTAGGCTTAGCCAACAGATTTAAGCGTCTCCTTATTGATTCCAAAGAGAAAACCAATGAATTAAGAACCAAAATTAGTGGTCTCATAGATGATAAGGATCGTATCTCTGATCAAGGTGCCAAGGCTTTAGCAAAATTCCAAGAGGCTCTTCTTGAAGTTCAACTTGAGCGAGATGAAGCTAACCACAAGAATATTGAACTCTGCGAAAGGGAAAATCAAATTCGTTCTCGTCTTCTCATAAGTAGTGAGGATGAATTTTTCTGGGCTGCGAAAATTTTAGATGATGCTAGAAAAGATTTAGGCGTAAATGTTAGTCTCCAAGTTGAACATACAGCCTTGATTAGAGACATGATTTCTGACAGAGAAGGTTGCTAATTGCTCTTCTTTACTAATGTTTTGCTTCTTATGAATTTTCATCAAGTTAATAATTGATTGCCTTTTGTTCGCAGATTCTGAAAATAAATATCGTGAAAAGATTGAAGAACTTGAAGCTGAAAAGAAGGAACTCACAAAAAATCTTTCTTCTCGCAACGACAAGTATTCTAGATTGAAGAATCAAATCATAATCATTGTTAAGAATTTTAAGAATGACGCTATGCACTTTCGCAATCAAACCATCCAGATGGTTTGTGATGATCATAATATCCCTCATTCTGATTATCCTTGTCTTTTAGAAAAAATCCCACAGAATACTCCCAGTTTGATTATCTCTGATAGCGAAGCTGATGATGAAGAGTCTGATAGTGATGGAAGTTCTGATGGTGATAAAGATTCTGACGCAGATGAAGAAGGAAACAAGTCTGGTGAAGATAATGAGGATTAACCAAGAAATAGTCTTTACTTCTTTCTTTGATTCTTTGTAATACTTGTACACTTATTTCTTCTTTCTGTATATTTCCTGCATGAATGAAAACAATTCTTCTTTGCAATAAAATTAATTAATATAATTATTAACTTTTGAATTTTTGAGTAAATCTCTCACATGGAGATAGATAACATTTTCTAATTTCATATTCCCATACTTGCCTCTGTTATTTAAATCCAAATGAGAGATTTCATATAATTTTTCTTGCCTTTTGTGAAGTGATTTTTGTTTCTTTTCAAAATCTCATTCCTGTGTAGTCTTATTTTTCCTTCCTAATTAAATGTCTTATTATGCCACCTCTTGTCATTGCGACAAAATCGCAGGACGTCCTTGCATTTTCATGCAAAAATCCATTGATCTTGCCTTAACTTTTTCTTTTGTATTATGGCCTCTTCAGGAATGTTGCGACAATATGACAGGCCTAAATATTCTTGCGAAAATAAAGCCCCATGACATTGTCGTCTTGCGACGAAATCGCAGGACGTCTTCGCACTTTCATGCGAAAACCCATTGATTTCTTCTTATCTTTTTCTTTTGTATTATTGCCTCTTCAGGATTGTTGCACAAATATGACAAGCCTTAATACCCTAAAAAGCCTCATGACTTTTGCGTCTTAAGACACTTATCATCTCCCTAATGGAGGGTGCCGCCCTTATCTCCCCCTGGTTTCCCCTTCAAGGAGGCGTACTTCTACCATACAAGGTTAGCTCCTCACATCCAGTCTTAACAACAACCAGTTGTTTTCGCAGCCTCTTATCCATTTTACCTATAGGGTTTATGGTTAAGAGACTGCACCCTAAGTGGGGTTTTTCTTCAGGCCGAGTGCATTATAAGCCAAGACTTGTCAAGAATGGAAAGGACGCTTCAAACGCCCCCGGCAACCTTGACTCAACCGTGTACCTCGGTGCCTTGATCAGATTTTGCACTCCTTGGGAGAGTCATTATTACCTTAGTTGCCCAACCTAAGTCGTATGCTTAAGTTAAGAATCCAAGGTGCCTCTCCCGGATGGGCTTCATTGACCCCAAATCTCCATGACTCAGGTTCCGGTGGCGGTGTAGCCTTTTCCTGAGCTATGTAACAGGTACCCCCTAATATGACGTACTTTAGGTCTTACATTTGCCTCTTGCGAAATTTTATTCGTGAACTAGGGTGTACGCCATAAAGGTTTGCCTCTTTCTTTTATGTCATTCTTCTCTGATTATTTTCTGTAAAATTCATTATCTCTGCGAGAGTCTCGCAATTCATACTATTGTATTTGAATTTCGCAATCTCAATTTTGTTGTTCAGTCAAATGTATTTTGAGAATTTTACTAATTGCGAGATTATCGCAACAACTTAATCATTCATACATTTCTTGTTTTTATTACTTTTGCCCTCCTCTGCTTCTTTATGATTTTCTGCTACTGCTTCCTTGGTAATGGTATATTCATCCTTTTTATCCTGAGATAGCATTAATTTTGCAACATCTCTTCTCCTTTCTTTTCGATTGTATCCACCATCAACTTCTCACTTCTTTGTACATCCTTGATTTTGTGTCGCCAGTTTTCCTTCTTGTTTGCTTTTCCTTCGCAAGATTCTATCTCAGTTTCGTAACATTTCTTTCCTTCAACCCAATCTCCCTTTATGATTCCTACACCATTGGGGTGAGGGAATTTGATGAATTCATGGAAAGTTGTAGATACACATAGAATCCCATGTAGCCAAGGTCGGCCAATTAATGCATTGTAGGGTGATTCTACATCAACTACAGAGAATGAGATTTCAGAAGATATTCCCTTCAATGGAATTTGCATAGTAACCTCCCCTTTAGGCTTGTTAGCAGTACCATTAAAACCATATATCTTATATGTTGAAGGTATAAGATCATCATCTCTTCCACCCATGGTTTATAAGTATGATAAAATAAGATGTTCACAGAGCTTCCAGTATCGACTAGGATTCTATTGATTGCCCATGAATCTTCAGCTTCAGCTTCATCATCCTCATCTTCTTTTGGTTTTGGATTAATTTCTAATTTTATTACCAATGGATTGTCATGCACCTCTTCTCCTTCGGGAATTACTTCTGCGGTAAAAGAAATGATCTGTTTCTGCCATTCCTCTAGTCACGAAATTTTCGCAATATTCATAACTTCTCTACCATTATTATCTCTTGCGAACACTCTACTTAAAACATTATCATGAAAATCTTCAATTGTCTTATATGAATGTACGATAGAGTGACAGAATAGATTTTTTTCTTTTGCACCAACTTCTATGAAGAATGTTTCTTTCTTTTTCATCGTATTCGCTTTGTGATGTTCTGGCGGTGGTGGTAACGGTTGAGATTGTGTATGCCCTACCAAAAAGTCGTTTAGTTTTCCTTGATCTATCATTCTCAAAATAATTCTCTTTACATTTCTGCAATCGTTTGTGGTATGTCCATGAAAATGATGATAAGAACAAAATTCATGACTTATGTCATTTGGGGGCGGTTCTGTTCCCATGTTCCATGGTGTTGGTATATTCTCCATCAAAATTATAGCTTCCCATATCTTCTCTACACTTTCCTTTAGAGGTGGCATCTTGATTTCTTCCCATATTACTTTGTGACCTCCTTGCCCTCTATTAAAGTTTGGTCTTTGACCTCCATAAGTTTCTTGCGGTTGATCGAGTCTTTGAATCTTGTTATTTCCTCCACGACTGTATAAATTTCTTTCTCTTTCATACTCTTCTTGATCTCGGCTCCCCATAGCTACCAATTTCTGCTGATTATTACTTGTCTCCTTTTCTTGTTGTACTTGCGAAGTATTCGCTACTGTATTTATTAGCTTGGGTAATAAGCTTGCATTCGTTGTTGGTGAGCTGGTGTTCGCAACTGGATATGATTCCATTTCATTTTGTTTTTCCTCTAAAGCAATGTATTCTTCTTGAAGTTCTCGCAATTCAGTCATTGTAATCGTATTCTTGACTCTGAAAATTTGAACATACAACAGGTTTGTTGCAAACATAGCATTGATAAATGATAATATGAGATATCTCTCATCTACACGGCCAAGCATTTCGCTACACATAGTTCTCCATATTTTAGTCAAGTGTTTCAAACTTTCGCCAATCCTTTGTTTTAATCCAAACACATCTTCTATACCAGGTCGTGAGGAATTATTACTTATATATGCTCCCAAGAATGTGGTCTGCAAATGATTGAAGGAGGTTATTGTATTCTTTGGTAAACCTTCAAACCATTTTAACGCTTCTCCTGTTAAGCTGGATGCGAAATACTTGCACAATAACGCATCATGATTTTCCCATTGTAACATGCACCTCACATAAGCTTTAATGTGTTGAATTGCACAAGTTGTTCCATCGAAAATGCTGGTTAATGCGGGCAAATTGCATTTCAGTGGTATTCCTCCTAATTGTACTTCCCTTGTAAATGGAGTTTTCGCAGCTTCTTCTATTGCTTCATCCAATTGTCTTCTACCTACTTCTCCTCTGTTATTTAGCATTCCTCTCATTTATTCTAATTCTTTCAAGATTTGTTTATTTACACCTGGATCTTGGCCCATTGGTCTCTTTAATTTTGCTTCTCTTCTTCTGCGTTCACGTCTATCTTCTCTTGCGAAATTTCGTATCTCTTCTTCATTATCCTCATCTCGTCTTCTTCTGCGATTCTCTTCCTCATCCCTATCTTGAATTCGCAAATGATGATGTCGTTCATTTTCTCCTCCATAATTTTGTTCATTTCTTATCAACTCAATTCGCTGTCTTTCAGTCATTCTCTTTACTCTATCATACTCCTCATTGAGATTATCATTATTCCGGTTTTGTATACGCCTTCTTTATCGATTGTCATGATTGTTTTGGCGAATTGTCTCGTTAAGCTCTTTCTCTACCATTTCTGCTCTCAACATTTCACGTTCGCAGATTAAACGTGCTTGTTCAGCATTATGTCTTTCAATTTCTTCTTCAATTGTCTGTTGATTTCTTTGATTTTCTCTCACATGTAAAATTCTTCTTCCCTCCTCTTGATTTCCTTCGGCATCTTGGTTATTTTGTCTCTGAATTGGCTCGTTCTCTTGATTTCCTCCAATTTGCCCATCATCAAAAGTTTCATTTTGTGGAATGTAACGATCATCAGTTCTTTCTCTATTTTCGCGATATTCTTCATTAGGATTTGATATTTCTTCTTGAATATTGTTTCCAGCATTGATCGTGGGTGAATTTTGCCTCATTTCTCTTCTAGTCGATCTAGAATATGATTTTGTAATACTTATCGATCTTTTATTCTGCAATCTGATATTCTCCATCCTTAATTCGTTATTTTGCCTTGTTAGATTCGCACGTTCCTCTGCCTCAGCTCTTCTTTCTTCATGTATTCTTCGTCTCAATGTTTCTAGCGTTCCAATTTCCTCATTTCCATGAATTATTCCTTCATCTGCTTCTTGATTTCTCTCTTCCTGTCTATAATTTCTATTTTGTTGTTCTTCTTCTATTTCTTCTGCTGAATTTGATCGCCAAGTGTGTATGCTCACTCTGTCATAATCTGTATTCCTCTCTTCAACTAATGTATATTGAATTGGCGATTGAATTAGATTTTCTCTATTATTTCTCATTCTAGTATATTCTCACATTTCACTTCTTTCTCTTCCAACAATTTTCTTGCTTCTTCTAATAGTAGTCGGTTGTTCGGATGTATTTCTTCTTCTAGCCATTTCTTCAATGTTAACAATATTGCTAGAAATTATGAAAAATTCTTAATCAATCACTTTAAATTTTCACAAATCTCAATATCAATTTTTAGTTTTCTCTAGAATAATCTTCAACTCGTCCCTGTTTCTAGCGCCATTATGTAGTTGTAGGAAATCCTACACTACACCCCTCATGTGATTTCATTGTTGATCAACTCATTTTTAGGTTTACACTCTTAATTTTATTGATTAATTTTTGAATTTTCTTACAAGAAAGATAAAGAAATCAAGAATGAACTCTGCTTTGAACTTTCTCTCTCCTATTTACTTGTTTCTTACTCGAAAATATATCTCTCTCCTTTGCAACTCGAATGACTATTTATAAGGAAATACATAGTGGATGACAGCTAATCTGTCCTTTATTTTCGGCAAATGTTAACTTCGCAAGCTCTCTAATTTTCGCAAGACTATCACATCTTTCTCATGATCCTTGATGACATCGTTTCTGAAATTGTTCTGCGACGCTATTGTGCAATACCATTGATAATTTCGCTGAGACATAATTGTTGCGAGATTCTGATCCTACAATGTGTCTAACTTCTTATTACTAGTGTGCAGAATCTTTATGTCTTCTTAGCGCGTTGGATGCAATCATTTCGGAGAACTAGTAAGTTGGAAAATAGGTTTTGTGGGTATATCTCCAGTAAACCCTCACGAGACTATAACTCGTCCACTAGGGACACCTAGGGGTTTAAAGACTTGTTATACGTGCTAAGTGTGACCGTAGCCTCGACGACACAAAGTTGTATGTATGTTTTATATTTTGTTTTGTTTGATTTGCTCGAGGACTAGCAAAGTCTAAGTGTGGGGTAATTTGATGGGTGTCTAAAACACCTAATTTTATATCTAGTATTTATGCTTTCTTTGCTACTTTTCTTGTAAATTATGTATCTTATGTTTGCTTTTGAGCTTATTAGGTGAAATGGAGTCATTATGAGTAAAAGAAGAGACAACGTCCATTTGGAACAGGAATGGCAAAAAGGTTATTCATGGGCGAATGATATCGGGAGCTCTTATGAGGATAAGGGACAACCAGTTGGATTTTAAGAAGAATTGCTAAAAACACCCATGGGTGTTGATAGTCGTCCCATTGTTATTACCCTAAAACAACTCAGAGACTTTCTTTCACACTATTCATCCCCAATTTCATCTCTGCTGCTATTGAGAAACATGTAGAAATTTATGGAGAGATCAGATCGAGAAGGGTTTGAAGCAGAAATTGTAGGAGGTCTGATGTTGTAAAGAAGATGGTGATTAACATGGGTTTATGCCATTATTCTAGGTGGTGATGCTGGGTATTGCAGAGAGGAACAACTAATGAGTATTCTGAGATTTTAAGGGATATGGAAGAGTGGGTTTTGAGTTAAATCTGCGTTGGTGTTCTGTTGAAATGGGAATTGAGGTGAAATTGAAATTAAGAAGGAAATTACAAGATGGGTTTAGTTTCAATTGGTAATTGGTAGCAGAACGAGGTGATAGATGGTTCTGCTGGCTTAACTTGAGAAGAATGGAATCAGATTTACGTTTGTATGATGTTGTTGATGGCAACACAGTGGTGGATGTTGTGCTGCAACAATAAATAGTGGTAGTTGGTTGTTGGCAGTGGTGGACAAGATGGTGGTGAACTAGAAGGGTACTGATGCTGATGGTCAATGAAGAGATTATCTGACATGGGTTTATCTCAAGATGGAGTACACCGTGTTGCCGTTAATGGGAGTTGGTGTTGGCTTGCAGAAGAGGAGTCAGTGATGCTGAGAAGGTTTTATAAGCCAGCAGAGATGGGTATTGGCTTGAGCCTTTGTGCAAATGATGCAGATGGAAGCTACAACAATGGTTGGTGGTACTAAGATTGTACAAGAATGTTGCCATGGGACTGCAGCTGTAATATGGAGGAGTTGGCGCTGCAATGGAGGAGGAAGGGAATGAATGGCAAAGATGGGTTTTGGTGGATGAATTAGGTGGAAATGGCTCTTGTACTTGAATCGGAGTTGAGGCTGTAGATTGGTGGTCACTGCCATGAGAAGATGGTTGTGTTAACTGCAAGTGGTGGTACAAAGTAATGAGCAGCTGTATGAGATTGCAATGGTGGTCTGAGACTGAAGTGCTTGAAGTAGATGCATGTTTAGGCTGGTAAAGATGCAGCTGAGATTATAGAGGTCTTGAGCAAGAAAGGATGTTACTGGCGGATGATCTAATGGGTTCGAGATGATTTTAGAAATGAAGATGGGTTCAGAGTGGATGCGGCCAAAACTGGTGATGTTGTGCTGCTGTTGCTGCAGACAAATATTATACAGAGCAGCTACAGATGAGGCAATTGCAGAATGAGTCAGTGTTGGTGATTGTTCTGGTGGCAATGGAAATGGAATGTTGGATTCAGCTGGTTGCAGGAAAGAAGGAATTGGAGATGAAGCAGGTGGTTAGTTGATGGCAATTGGTCTTGGTGACTGAAGGCAGTGAATAGTTGAACCTGAGCTGAAGTTGAAGCAATTGCAGAGATAGTTTGGTGCAGCTGAGAGAGTTGCAGTTGGTTGCGATGCAGCAGATGATGTGGGTTATGGCTGAGGAACTACAGGGGTGTTTACCATGGGTTCTGGTAGTACTGATGAGAAGCAATGGTGGTGTTGAATATGAATATACTGCAGTTTGGCAGCAAAGTGATATGAAGAATTGAACTGCAGAAAATGATTGTGGCTGTAATTCAGCAAAGGCATTGGGTGTTAACTGAGACAATGAAGCCAAAGTGGTGGTATACTTGGGTCGGCAGCAAGTGGAAGAAGTGGTGTGCAAAGACTAGTTGTGAACTGAACTTGCAGGCTCGGAGAGGTTTTGATTGCAGCTACAGATGGTTGTGCAGTGAACGAATGCAGTGTGTATGAGCTTTAATTACAGGTATTGCAGGAGGCATTGCAGTCATGGAGAAGGTTGTTGACTGAAATGGAGGTGACTGAAGTGGTACAGACTGCAGGTGCAATTCAGTGAAGAAGTTGTTGGTACACATATGAGAATGGAACAGTGGAATTGAGCAGAATATAGATGTATGTTAGGACATATGTTACAGGGGAGGAGAATTGTATAGCTATGAGATACAGGAAACTGATGCAGGTGCAGTGATGAGAGCTTGTTTCAGATGGCTAGGCATAGGAGTCTGATACTGAGTACGAGAAGTTGCATGCATGAGTTTGTTGCTGAGTTTGTGTTGCTGCATTTGAGAAGCTGTTACTGTGGATAAATGAGTGCTTGGAAGTGTAAATGCATGACTAAATGGTGAATGAATTTTACACAGAAGGAGCTGAAATAAAAGGCCTGGAATTGGCCTGAGTCCGTCAGAAATAGAGGAAACTCGATCGGAATCGGTGTATGGCGAGTTGACTCACCGGTCCAGGTATGTGAATCAGATGGATTTGGACCTATTCAGGTTGGGCTTCACTCATGGGCTTGGCATTGATATGGAACTCTTGGGAGTTGGTCGAGATTGAGAAGTCAGGATATAAAAAGCTTATTCACAAACATCTGGAAAAATCAGATCTCATCTTCTACTTTTGTTCTAGGGTTTACAACATGATAGATTTATTTCTTCTTTGGATGAACTCCATAAACATGAGCTAATTTTCTTTTGGTTAAGGAATAAGTTTGAATTCCAAACATGATTTTTATGCAATGAATTAGTTTTGTCTCCATACTTTGTTGATTATGATTCACTATTAATATTGTTATATGATTTGAATACATGTTTAGTCGAGTCGCGAATCGGTTGAATTAGTTTTCATCTCTATTGCTAGATTAGGGTTATTATATGTAAAAGTGACAATTCCTGATTGCAAGTAGCATAATTGTGGGTATTGCTTGTAGTGATGCATCCTAGTAGTCACAAGTGGATCATAACCTTGGTTAAATCGGATTCGTGCTTTTACACGTTCGATTGCTTTGATTAGTCTTATTCCATATAATGCTTTTAGGGAGTTAAACGTAATTGTGCTTTTACACTTTAGGTTGCTTTCTAGGAAGAATTCACATATGCATCCTTTAATGTGGTTGTGATGAAATCAGGGAATTAGCGAGATATATTTGCGATCAAGATATCTTAGGAATTTTAATAAAGTTGAGATTAAATATCAATTCTAGTTATTGTTGAAAAGCATGTTTGTGGATGAAAACGATATCCTTGACCAATACTTTCACATATTTGAATTGTGTGCTTTATTTCTTAGTTTTGCTTTTATTTTATTTTAGTATATCAAAATCATAATATCCCCTTTTGTTTGCTTAAGATACCAAAACATATTGACAACCTAGTCCTCTCTGTGGGAACGATCCTTTCTTGCCCTTGCTATATTATATATTTTGAGCAGTAAGAAAGTGTAATTATTTTTGACGCCTACGACAGCGATCAGTAATGGCATGTATAATGGCATTCAAACCATCGGAATTTTTCTTTGCAGCATTTATCTCGCAGGGGTGTATTCACCAATATCCTTGGGAACGTTTACATCTCCATCTGCCACGACGGGAGCATTATAGCCATTAACAACATATACCCATGATTGAAAATCACGTGCTTGAAGAAAAGCTTGCATAGCAATTTTCCACCACAAGTAATTAGAGCCATCGAAGACTGGTGGTACGTTTATTGAGATAGCACCTCTGTCCATAGAGTCAGATTGCTATAAACACAGACTTGTAAGGTCTTAAACGTGTTTGCCTGCTCTGATACCAATTGAAAAAGTGGGGGTACAAGAACCACACCCAATATTTCGCTTAGCAATCTGTATGGACAAACTCCAATATACTTTCTAGAGAATCAACTAGACAGTCAGACTCAATCTAGATAAAAAGTATATCAAAGAGTTTATATCTCAATCTCTCAATTTGATATATACTCAAGCAAATAGAAATCTGCGAGTCTTTATCAAATACTAGAGAGATAACTTGGATGGTACCAAAGACCAATAACCAAGTGCAATCAATTTAAATCAACAACCAAAAGGTCGGATATTCTAATTGATTGAAAAACGCACAACCTATGATATTTCAATTATATAACAAAATATAATGCGGAAAAGAAATAACACAGACACCAGAATTTTGTTAACAAGGAAACCTCAAATGCAGAAAAACCCCGGGACCTAGTCCAGATTGAACATACACTGTGTTAAGCAGCTACAGACACTAGCCTACTCCAAATTAACTTCGGTATGGACTGTAGTTGAACCCCAATCAATCTCACACTGATCTAAGGTATAGTCATGCTCCTACGTCTCTGATCCCAACATGACGTACTTGACTCCCTTAGCTGATCTCACCCACAACTAAGAGTTACTACCACCCAAAGTCGAAGACTTTAATAAACAAATCTGTATCACACAGAAAAATCTACGGTAATAGATAAATCCGTCTCCCACGAATATACCTATAAGTTTTGTTCCGTCTTTTGATAAATCAAGGTGAACAAGAACCAATTGATAAACCAGACTTATATTCCCGAAGAACAACCTAGTATTATCAATCACCTCAAAATAATCTTAATCGACGCAGCGAAAATAGATATTGCGGAATCACAAACGATGAGACGAAGTGTTTGTGATTTCATTTATATCTTGCCTATCGGAGATATCAATCTCAAGCCAATTATTACAATTGTACTCGTACGATAGAAACAGCAAGACCAGATCACACAACTACAAGAAATTAGTATCGGTCTGGCTTCACAATCCCAATGAAGTCTTTAAGTCGACTCTGGCTTAGCACAACTAGTATCACACAGAAGTTGTAGGGATTAGGTTTCCCAGTTGCTAGAGTTCTCCCTTATATAGTCTTTCAAATCAGGGTTTACAATCAATGTTAGCTTGGTAACAAAGCATTCAATATTCACCGTTAGATGAAAACCTGATTAGATTCAAGCTAATATCTTTCAACCGTTAGATCGAAAACTAGCTTGTTACACACAAATGAAATGCACGTTTCTAGGCTTGTGTAACCGTACCCAAACTTGTACATTTGTTGGTTCAACAATAGTCAACCAAATGGTTAGCCATATGATCACTTTCATATCAACCATATTCTTCTTCACCATAACTAGTTCAAATGACTCATATGAACTAGTTAGAGAGTTGTTCAATTGCAAGGAAATCTTATGTAACTACACAAGACACAATTGAAGCAAAAACGATTTGATTCACTCGAATCGGTTCATGAACTATATAGCCACGGTTTGTAATTTGCATTCCTTAGTTTATATAAGAATAAGTTTACAAACATCGTTTTTAGATATAACCTACTCAAGTTCGCGGAATGGGTTCGCGGACTTAAGTTCCCGGATGGACTTCACAAACTCCAGCAGAATTTCTTGGGACGAGAACTTCCGCCAGTTCGAGGACTTGGCTCACGCCACCATTCCGGTTCTCTTGATCAACAAAGTTCACAAACTTCGGTTCAAGGAATAAGGACTTATACATATATGTGTTTCCACAACAATGTTTATATCCTCCAATGGTTATATAATCTAAACTCTCATTTCAATCATTGAAACATTCTTAGAGGAGGTTGATATTCTATAGTTGTTATTCACAAACTATTTTTCGTCAAAGTATGCAATTTTCAAAATGATTGAAACTTGTCATGACTTTCGTCACTAGGTAAAGATGAACTTGGCTAAAGCGAAAGCTTACCAACACATATTTCGAGAAATAGATAGGCGAGATAAATTCGGCTCGAAATAGCAAATGTGTATAATCTAAGTTTATATAGCAAAACGACTTTTGTCTCAAGATAGGAGATAAATAGACTTTTCAGTGATAGATAATTCAAGTCTCCACATACCTTTTAGTCGATGAAGATCCACCGATTTATAGTCCTTCGTCTTGTATGATGATTGCCATGGATTTCTTGAGCTCAACTACACTTTTTATCCTAGTCCGAGACCTTAGCTATAGACTAGAAATTAAGACTTATAGTTTTGATCACTAACATTGACAAACATGCTTGAGATAGCAACGCATGCGAGTTCGACTGAGAAATGCTCTAACATAATATAATGCGGAAAAAAAAATAACACAGATACCAGAAGTTTTGTTAACGAGGAAACCTCAAATGCAGAGAAAGCCCGGGACGTAGTCCAGATTGAACACCAAACTGTACTAAGCCACTATAGACACTAGCCTACCACCAATTAACTTCGGATTGGAATGTATTTGAGCCCTAAAATTAAGGTATCCCACCGATCAAGGTATAGTCGTGTTCCTTACGCCTCTTGAATCCCAGCATGACTCCGCGCAATAGATTCCCTTAGATAACGTCACACCAACTAATTAGAGTTGCTTCAACTCAATTGAAGACTTTAAACCAAATATGCCTCCCACAGATTAAGCATATATAATTGATTTCTTGATTACGATCAAAACGTATTATCAAGGTGATGGAAATCGGTAGCAATTCGACAAAGTCTAGCTATCCTCAAAATCCGGACTTATACAACCCGAAGTGCAATATGGATTATTATTCACCTCACAAGTATTAAATTGTGGAATCAACAAAGTTTGAGACGAAGAGAACTGTGATGATTTCTATCTATCTATCTTGATCGATGGAGCAAGCTCTACAAACAATCAAGGTCAGGATACTCAAGTTATCAAGGAAAGATAACTGGACCTGGCTTCACGAATCCCTATGAAGACTTTGTAGTCGCTAAACCCTAAAAGGGTTAGGAAGAGGACGACTCTAGATACAACTAGGACACACCAAAAAGTAGTGTCGGGATTCAAAGATCTCAGTTGCTTAAAGTTCCCCTTTTATAGACATTCAAAGCATAAGTTGTTTTAGGTTTAAGCTAAGATAGCTTTGGAACCAAGCAAACAATATCCACCGTTAGATGAATATTTGAATCTGATTTACATAAGAAAGATATACACTCTGGTTAGGTGAAATCGTACCGAACCGTGTACAAAGACTATGTTCAACATGGTCAGCCGAAACTAGGCGGTTTGAACTTAAAAGCTTAATCTTCATTTTCATGAATACATAAGACATTAACTCTGAGTCACAAACATGTGATTAATTAAGTCTAGTGTTGAAAAAGCGGGGGTCTAACAACACCACCCAATATTTCGCTTAGCAATCTGCATGGACTAACTCTGAAATACTTTGCTAGAGAATCAACTAGACAGTCAGACTCAATCTAGATAAAAGTATCTCAAGGAGTTAATATCTCTTTTTTTTTTTTTGATATTACTCAAGCTAATAGAAATCAGCGAGTCCTAATCAAACACAAGGAATACTTGGACGGTACCAAAGACCAATGTCCAAGGATCAATCAATATCAATCAACAATCAAAGGTCGGATTTCCAATTGACGATCACAAACGCGGAACCTGTATTATTTCAATTATATAACAAATATAAAGCAGAAATAGAAATAACACAGACACCAGAAGTTTTGTTAATGAGGAAACCGCAAATGCAGAAAAACCCCGGGACCTAGTCCAGATTGAATACACACTGTATTAAGCCGCTACAGACACTAGCCTAGTCCAAGCTAACTTCGGACTGGACTATAGTTGAACCCCAATCAGTCTGCCACTAATTCAAGGTACAGTTGTACTCCCTACGCCTCTGATCCCAGCAGGACACTGCGCAGTTGATTCCCTTAGCTGATCTCACCCACAACTAAGAGTTGCTGCAAACCAAAATCGCAGACTTGATAATAAACAAATCCGTCTCACACAGAAAAGTCTATCAAAGGATAAATCTGTCTCCCACAGAAGAACCCTAGGTTTTTGTTCCGTCTTATGATATGAAATCAAGGTGAACAGGAACCAATTGATAATCCGGTCCTATATTCCAGAAAAACAGCCTAGATTAATCAATCACCTCTCAACATTCTTACTTGTATAAACAAGAGGACGTCGAGGAATCACAAACAGTGAGACGAAGATGTTTGTGACTTTTTTATCTTTACTATCAGAGAACTCTCACGATCTCAAGCCAATCAATAAGATTGCACTCGTACGATAGAAGATGTAAGATCAGATCGCACAGCTACGATAAAAGTAGTATCGGTCTGGCTTCAGAATCCCAATGAAGTCTTTAAGTCGTTAACCTGGTTTTAGAGAAGAAAACCAAAGGTTAGAGGAGAATCGACTCTAGCGAGCGCACTAGTATCACACAGACGTGTGGGGATTAGTTTTTCCCAATGTTAGATGTCTCCTTTATATAGTCTTCAAATTAGGGTTTTGCCTTAGGTACAAAGAAATCAATATTCACTGTTAGATGAAAACCTTATTTAGATTCAAGCTAATATTTCTCAACCGTTAGATCGAAAACTTAGCTTGTCACACACACTTGAGATATATGTTTACTGGGTTTGTGAAAATCGTGCCCAAACGTGTACGTGTATGTTGGTTCAACATAGTAACCCAAAAGGTTAACCATATGAGCATTTCATATTAACCTTGTTCTTCTTCACCATAACTAGTTCAATTGAATCAAATGAACAAGTTAGAGAGTTGTTCAATTGCTATGAGATCTTATGTAACTACACAAGACACAATTGAAACAAAGATGATTCGATTCGATTGAATCGGCTCATGAACTTTATAGCCACGGTTTGCATACTGCATTCCTTAGTAATTTAAGTTTCATGTTCAGAGCACATCTTTAGATCATAACCCACTCAAGTTCGCAAGAAAGTTCGCGGACTTAAGGCAACCGGCAGAGTTTTCCAAACTCATCAGAAAATCTCGGCAAAGAGACTTCCGCCAGTTTGCAGACTAGGTTCGCGAACTGAGTTCGCGGACTAAACATGCAAACGAGTTTTTGGAAATCCCAGCAGAAATTCTCGGTAAGAGAACTTCCGTCAGTTCGCGGACTTGGCAAAGCCAATTCCTCCGGTTTATTTCAATCAAAAAATTTCGCAAACTTCGGATTAAGAAATAGGACTTATGCACATATGTGTTACTACACAATGCTTATATCCATCATTGGTTATATAGATCTAAACTCTCATTCCAACCATTGAAACATTCTTAAAGGACGTTATATAGTTGTTACACTATTTCTCGTCAAAGCGATTTTCAAAATGATTGAAACATTATGACTTTCGTCACTAGGTGAAGATAAACCCGATCAAAGCGAAACGCTTTACCAACACATGATTTCGTGATATAGATAGGCGAGATATACTCGGCTCGGAATATCAAATGTGTATGATTCAGTCTGTTTCTAGCCTACATAGCTATCTCAAGCATGTTTGTCAATGTTAGTGATCAAAACTATAAGTCTTGATTTTTAGCCTACATAGCTAAGTCTCGTACTAGGATAGAAAAGTATAGTTGAGATCAAGGACCTCATGGCGATTCATCATACAACGACGAAGATCTATTCAAGGAACCGTGGAACTTCATCAGCAAAAAGGTATGTGGAGACTTGAACTTATCTATCACTCAAAAGTCTATCTCTTCTATCTCCTACTTCTTATGGGACAAAAGTCGTATGCTATATAGACTAGATCATACACATTTGATATTTCGAGCTGAGCATTCATTTCTTGTCTTTTATCTCGAAATCGTGTGTTGGTAAAGCGTTTCACTTTGATCAAGTTTATCTTCACCTAGTGAAGAAAGTCATGAAAAGTTTCAATCACTTTGAGAATTGCTCTGACGTGAATCGGTCTGTGAATAACGGCTACATAGCGTCCTCTGAGAATGTCTCAATGATTGAAATGAGAGTTTAGATTACATAACCATGTATTCCTTGAACCAAATTTTTCGAGCTTTGTTGATCAAGAGAAATCGAAAGGATTGTGAAATTGGCTTGCCAAGTCCGCGAACTGCCGGAAGTCCTCGACCGAGAATTTCTGCTGGGATTTTCCAAAACTCGTTTGTGTGCTAAGTCCTTGAACTCAGTCCGCGAACTGGCGGAAGTTCTCTTTCCGAGAATTTCTGCTGAGTTTGGAAAACTCAACCGATTAACTTAAGTCCGCGAACTTGTTTGTGAACTTAAGAGGTTATGATCTAAAGATGTGCTCTGAACATGAAACATTAAATTACTAAGGAATGCTTTATGCAAACCGTGGCTATAATGTTCATGAGCCGATTCAATCGAATCGAATCATCTTTGTTTCAATTGTGTCTTGTGTAGTTACATAAGATCTCATAGCAATTGAACAACTATTTAACTAGTTCATTTGAGTCAATTGAACTAGTTATGGTGAAGAAGAACAAGGTTAATATGAAATGCTGATATGGTTAACCTGTTGGGTTACTATGTTGAACCAACATACACGTATACGTTTGGACATGGTTTTCACGAACCCAGTAAACATCTATCCAAGTGTGTGTGACAAGCTAAGTTTTCGATCTAACGGTTGAGAAATATTAGCTTGAATCTTAATCAGGTTTATATCTAACAGTGAATAAGGATTGCTTTGTAACTAAGGAAAAATCCTGATTTGAAGGCTATATAAAGGAGACATCTAGCATTGTGCAAAACTAATCCCCACACGTCTGTGTGCCACCAGTGCGCCCGCTAGAGTCGATCTCCATTAACCTTTCATTTTTTTCTCTAAAATCAGGTTTACGACTTAAAGACTTCATTGGGATTGTGAAGCCAGACCGATACTACTTTATCGTAGTTATGTGATCTGATCTTGCATCTTCTATCGTACGAGTACAATCGATTGATTGGATTGAGATCGTGAGAGTTCTCCGATAGACAAGATAAAGAAGTCACAAACATCTTCGTCTCACTGTTTGTGATTCCTCGACAATCCGCTTGTGTAGTCAATATGGATTGTAGAGAGGTGATTGATTAATCTAAGATGTTCTTCGGGAATATAAGACCGGATTATCAATTGGTTCCTGGTCACCTTGATTTCATATCAAAAGACGGAAAAAAACCTAGGGTTTATCTGTGGGAGACAGATTTATCATTTTATAGACTTTTTTTGTGTGAGACAGATCTGTTTATTACCAAGTCCGTGATTTTGGGTTACAACAACTCTTGGTTGTGGGTGAGATCAGCTAAGGGAATCAAGTGCGTAGTATCCTGCTGGGATCATAGGTGTAGGAGTACAACTGTACCTTGGATCGGTGGGAGACTGATTGGGGTTCAACTATAGTCCAGTCCGAAGTTAGTTTGCAGTAAGCTAGTGTTTGTAGCGGCTTAATACAGTGTGTATTCAATCTGGACTAGGTCCCGGGGTTTTTCTGCATTTGCGGTTTCCTCGTTAACAAAATTTCTGGTATCTGTGTTATTTCTTTTCCGCATTATATTTTATATAAATGAAATAATACAGGTTGTGTGTTTGTGATCATCAATTGGAAATCCAACCTTTGGTTGTTGATTGGTATTGATTTATCCTTGGACATTGGTCTTTGGTACCGTCCAAGTATTCCTTGTATTTGATAAAGACTCGATATTGTTTTTAGCTTGAGTAAAAATCAAATCAAGAGATAGATATTAACTCCTTGAGATACTTTTATCTTGATTGAGTCTGACTGTCTAGTTTATTCTCTAGCAAAGTATTTCGGAGTTAGTCCATACAGATTTCTAAGCGAAATATTGGGTGGTGTTGTTAGACCCCCGCTTTTTCAATTGGTATCAGAGCAGGCAAACACGTTCAAGACCTAACAAGTTTGTGTTTGTAGCGATCTGAATCTATGGACAGAGGTGCAATCTCTATTAACGTACCACCAGTCCTCGATGGCTCAAACTATCTATGGTGGAAAGTTATTATGCGCACTTTTCTTCAGTCGCGTGACTTCCAATCATGGATATGTGTTGTGAATGGCTATGAGACTCCCGTTGTTATGAAAAGAGATGTTGTTGTACCAAAAGATTTATGTATGCACAATACTGCCGAGTTAGTTGCTGCAAGGCAAAACTCCGACCAGTTGAATGCCATCCTACATGTTGTTTCCCCAAACCTTAGACATCATGTGATCTCATGCACTACGTCTAAAGAAGTTTGGGATACTTTAGAAAGCGTATTTGAAGGTAACCCCAGTGAAAAGGAAGCTAGGCTTCAAAACCTTAATTCCGAATGAGAAGACCTTTCTATGGCAGAAGAAGATTCTTTCGACGATTTTTATCACAAACTGTCTGAAATTGTTAATGCATCATGTGCATTGGGTAGGACAATTCCTGAAAAGGAAATTGTGATGAAAATCCTTCGATCGCTGCCATCCAGATACGAATCTAAAAGACATGCCATCGTTGAAGGAAATAACCTTAACACTCTTTCACGAAACACACTGGTCGGAAAAATTAGAATTTTCGATCGCGAATATATAGCAAGAGACGATCATAATTTGCTTGGAAACTGTGTCACCTCTCCTGATCATAAATCTTGTCATCCAAAATTGACGAAAGAGAAAAGTGAGAATTGTTTTATTTCTATGTTTTCTTTGTTTATACAAAAACTTAAGAAGATCCTCAGACGTAGTAAAAGAAAGTCTCAAAAGGAAACTTCGTTAGTCAATATAAAGGATAAGAATACCAAGAAGAGCCGTACTAATGAAACTGGTCTTATGTGTGTTCAAGCCTCTTCGAAAAATCCTGAAACGGAGATAAAAGAGATAACTAAAGCATGGATGAATACTCTTGATTATTGTCCTGAGGAAATCTATGATTGCTCTCTCAGTCTTTCTGCTGAAAATCATTCTCATGATTCCTTCGTAACATGTCCGCCTGTGTTGGATCATCAAACCTCTCCTGATTTTGTGTTGAACTCCAGGAGTTTATCAGAAAAGAGTCTACCAAATCACTCCATTCAGTTGAGTTCACCTCAGGATCATCTTAGCGCGTCAAATCAAAAACAGTCCTTCCTGGCTAACCGTAGTATGCTGAAAACAAAAAGGAAGCCTACCTTTCATCAAAAGGTGTTTTCAAAAACGGTGCAGAATTTGCAAAGATCTGCATTCAATTCCTAAACTCTGATCACAATGGATAAGCAGAAACCTAGTGAAATGGGTGGTTTCTCTCTTTGCAAAGATTATCCCAGTCCAATCTTGAATTGGAGTCCTTATGCTCAGTAATCTTGTTGAAAAATGATTCTTGTGTTCTCTTCCTCTTATACAAGAATCATAATATGCAAGGGGACTGTAACATATTTTTTTTTGTGCTTTTTCAGGTCTTGTTCGTGAACGGCTTCAGTTTTTTTTTATAACCAACTTCTGTTAGGATTTGGTAAAAAGGGTGTTTCTGGGAATTCTGCACCTGTATTCCTTTTAAAAGGCTCTACCTCTTCAGCACTCTCATTTCATCCTCTCTATCATGTCCTCCTCTAGTATTTAAAGTAAAGAAAGTGATGTATGGACAGTTCTATTTCCCTCAAAGAAGATTCGTTTCGATTCTTTTGACAATGAGATGTGCTATGATAAACATGTCTCTTCTTATGATGAGAACCCTTATGTTTCTCAGTTTGATAAGCTCTCTCTAACCATGAATCTCGTTTTGGAACAAGTTCGTTCTCTGAAAAATGAACTTGAAGTGTCTTCCAAAAAACTTGAGGAGAAAATGGATAGTCTTGAATCAAGGATTGACCTAATCGAAGATGAGCTTGAAGAATATAGGGAATACGAGAAGAATATTCAAGGTAAGTGAAATGATTGATAAGAGGTATAAATACCTAGTATGTCTTCTATTTCGATTAGTTGGAAGAATAACTAGTGCTTTGAATAACAATGATTGTGACTACACATAGCTATTTTTGTGTTCATCTTCTTATGTTATTTTTTAGGTTTATTGGTTATTAAATTTTAAAAATATTTGGAGGATGATGTTTATTGCAGTATTTTAATGGTTTGTGATATTGCAATATTTTTATGGGATATGTATTGTTTACGTCCATGAACTTGAAGGTCCCATATTGCAGTCAAAAGTAAAGTCGTTCATGAATCGGTATTCGTATTGATGAAAGGACGAATGGACTTTTGACATATACAAAAGTTATGCCTATGCAATCATGTATTTGATGGAAAATAGGATAAAATCTTTTGTTTAACAAGGATAAAGTCTATTATGTCGTTATGATGGAAAATAGAATAGATCCAAGTATGTTATCCACGGTATTGATCTTCATTGATCCATTTTATTATGTTTTACCGTGAAGGCTCCATTGTGTTTCTTATGTTGAGCAGCTTACAACTAAGTCGATTTACCTTGGCTTTGTTGGTTGTTCCATAAGATGCTATATGTCGAGCATTAGGAACTAAATTAATCAACTAGTTTGGTTATTTAGTTAGTACTCCATAAGTCTTCTTTCTTATGTTGAGTACATGTACGGTTAAGGTTGTCATATTCTATGATGAACTTAGTCGGGGTTCCATAAGTTCTTTTATGTTGAGCCCAAAATAATTAAATTGATTACTTCAGTGATTAGTTTGGTTGTTTGTATTCCAATTAGATTAATTATAGGTTCTCTTGTAATTAATCTAGTTGAGTTTTCATATATTCCACAAGTTCTTGTGTTGAGTATATGAAAGGCTACACTATCATGTTGTTTATGGGTGAAAACTATTTCCGCTGGTTTTGGTAATTTGGGGTGTGTAGATGAGAAATGAATCTAAACCCTAAACAAATGCACTGCACGGGAGTGCTTTCTGATTCGAGAGATCAATCTGTACAATTCTGGCCTAAACCAAGAAATGGCCGTTCCAGACTTGCTTCGGTCACAAGTGAAGGAGATGGGGTGGATCTTAGGGAGGGAAGAGAAGAAGATGTTGAGATCGTGAAGGTGTTGGCTGTTTTTGACTTGTATCAGAAGCCGAACTGGCTTGAAATAATGTAAGCAAAGCTTTGTGTGTTTGAATACGTTGTATCAAAACTTGGTTTCTGTCTTGTCTGTATGTCTTGTCTATTTATACAAGTCATTGAGCCTAACCCTCGTCTCTCGTGGGAAGTGGAGGAAGTGGAGTGATGGAGTAGTGGAGTCGTGTGTTAGTGTCACACGATCAGTCTTGCCCACTTCTCCCATCATCACTAACCGTCAATGTATTCCTGACACGTTCTTGTGATGGCGCGTTGCACGCTGCACGATGTAAACCGCCAGATCAATACCCCAGTTTGTGACATACTTGATGTCTCGATTGTGTGGGTCGTGGGACCCACATAAGGTATCATACGGTGCTAGGTTAAATAACTAAGTTATTTGGGAAACCGATATTTATGAATTATCGTGTGTATTCTATGCATATAATGCATCGAATATATTCAATATGCATGAAGCATCGCTGTTTTAAATCTTATCGGAGTAAGACGCGGATTAAGCGTCTTAAAACAGCTGTATGCATAGCTACCTTCAAGTGATCGTTTGGAGGCTGCGTAGGCAAGCCCTCCCTTGACCGATCACATGATGTGGTAGAGTGATGGATGGTGATCACCACGACACTCTATTGGCCATTTAACTCCTAGCCTGGGCTACCTAACCAAGCTGGTAGAGTTGGACGGATGAGATGATATATGACGCTCATCTGCGACCGTTGATGAAGTTTTGAAGTTTTTAAGAGGTGCGCAAGCATCACTCTTCAGCTTGGTCGAAACCAAGCATGGGAGGTGTTTTTGGCAGGACCGATCGGGCAGGCGTATAGATGGCTTGCCGGTGTGCATATCCATACCTCACTGCCCCATGAAGATGCGATCTAGGCCACTCAAGTTTACCGGTAAAGAGGAGTGGCTGAGATCGATTTGC
Source organism: Papaver somniferum (assembly GCF_003573695.1). Taxonomy (NCBI): domain Eukaryota; kingdom Viridiplantae; phylum Streptophyta; class Magnoliopsida; order Ranunculales; family Papaveraceae; genus Papaver; species Papaver somniferum. Next base: position 2,390,070 of record NW_020624820.1, on the reverse strand, counting down.
GACAGGAATCCTGTGCCGCAAAGGATTTCCAAAGGGGCGCGGCATGCCACCTTCAGGGCGCACGAATCAAGGCATCTGGTCCTGTCTTGCTCTGGTCGGACGGACATAGAGGTAAACGGGCCCACGGTGATCATGTAGATACTCTCTGGACCTCCTTAGTCTATTCCAGCACCCTTCATCCAGGCTGGCGAAGATGGACGCTCGTGATCGATTTACGACACATGTAATATGCCACAAACCCTAATTAGGGTTTTATGTTGGCCGCGCGCATGCTACTTTGGCCAGACGAATTTGCATGTTATGCTCTTCGTATGGACTAGCCGACCACGTGGAACCCACATTGGGCCGGTGGTGAACATGGTGATACCTGACCCACGGTCATAGGCTTGATCTAAGCCATCCAAACTTGCCGGTGAAGTTGGATGGTCGTGATCGATTTAAGACCTTAGTGAAATTTCCCGCGACCTTTGAGCATCACGCCGGCCATACTTTGGGAAAACGCACGTTTCTCTATGGCTAGGTCAGGAGATGGTCGACCAGGCAGGTAGAGAGGGGGCCCGCCAGTGTGCAGGACAAGCTTGTCTGGCCGGTCATGGGATAATCCACGCCGTCCAATCATGCCGGCGAAGTTGGACGGTCGTGGCTATTTTTGAGACTGTCGTTGGCGGTCTTGATCGTATGAACTTCCTCCAAGCTGCTCCATACCAATTTGACCACCCTTTTCCAGGATGGTATTTGGTGGCTTTTGGGAGTATGGCATGTGTTCGACCGACCAGGGCATAAACGGGCCCACTGGTGGTCATTGTGGTAATAGCTTGCTCCTGCTGAGGATCGTCTAGGCTGGTTAAATCATGCGACCAATTTGCGTGGTCGTGATTGTTTCTGAGACTGATATAGACAGTCCAGATTCGAATATGCTCAATCGGGCTAGTATAACACACCGAGAGATGTATGCTCAATCGGTCTAGTATAACAGCCGAGAGATGTAGCCTGTACGGGTATTTCGTGCATGCCTCATTATTGACACTTCGAGATTCGTGTTACTCTGCTGAGAGCAACACTCAGTCGTCATGTCGTACCAATAATGAGAGTTCTGCGGGAACAACACAGGAAATACAAGGTTAATCGTGCATTAATAATGCTATAAATTCACAGGGTATATGGGATTTTTGCTACATGCTCCAACCTGGATGAATTTTGTGTATTTAATTCACAGAATACTGGGATTATTGTCACATGCTCCATTCTAGGTGAATTAGTAAAGTGAAGTGGCACTCATCACTTATCAAACAGCTTTATCCTCTGCAGGATGTCAGCGTATCAAATTTGATTTTTACAATTTTAGCCCTGAACTAAAATCCACCATCAACATTAAGTCCCCTGCCTAGCGCATAATGGTTACATTATTGTGGGATAGGCATGAGATGGTGACGTATACAACGTACAAAGAAAAGACAAAGAAAGTTTACCCGGAGGGACTCTGGACGGCCGCGTTGGCAATCGTCCGTGTGAGTACGCCAGGTGTGACCACGACCTTGGTGGGACCGGTTTCCTCCTTCAGGTATTTGATCCAAGAAGGGAATAGAACTTGTATGCTCCTCTTCCCATAGAAAACCGTGCATGTAACCCTGGACGAATGTGGACCCCACCATATAATGTTTCGACCAAACGTCACCCGGTTGCACCTGTTTGATAGGCATGTGGACCCACCTACTTCGCTCAACTGTGGGACTCACCATGCGCCTGCTTGATCGAATGTGGGCTTCTGTGCCTGCTTCGGTTAAACGTGGGTCCACTGCGTGCATGTTTCAAACGTCGTCCCTATCTTGTGCCTGCTTTGCCCATACGGTTGATGTGCTTGCTCGAGTGTCATCCTTGCTACTTCGACCAAACACCGACCTACCATCTTGACCAAACACCGTCCTTGTTGCCTTGACCAAACACCGGCCTTGCTGCCTGCTTCGCTCGAACGTGGGACCCATCGCGTTCTTGCTTTGCTCAAAAATGAACCTTGTGTGCTCAAATGTGAATGTGGGTCCTGCAAAGAGCGTTGAAGCAGCTTCTGGAGCGAGCAGGTCCCGGAGAGCGTTGAAGCAGCTTCTGGAGCGAGCAGGTCCCAGAGAAGCAGCTTCTGGTGGAGGGAGCATTGAAGCGGCTTCTGCTGGAGAGACTATTGAAGCGGCCTCTTCTTCAGTTTGGTTTCCCCTTGAGAATTACATGCTTCTTGGTTGACAATCTCTCTTGTGTTGAAGAAGTTCTTGACTGACGGCGAAGGAATTTCATGCTGAGCCTCAGTCCCCAAGCGTGGTCTACGTGGCTCCATCTTGTATACCCGATGGGTCTTTTGTACGTAGTGGTCGTTGATATGGTGAAGCTCTGGATGGTATCAATCGACGAGGGTTCTTGGCAACAGCTGTGATCAGAAGAGACTGGCAAGGAGAGGCGTGGTGGCAACTTGCATGAACTTGGCACCCTCTTAAGTCCCAGGTGCAATCTCCTTTGGTAACGCAACTACTTCTTCCACGGGAGACAAATTCTGAAATCGTCTCTCATTGATGTAGTTACCGTCGATCCAGATATGGAATATCTTGGACGTTGTTTCATCATTGTGGTAGTCGTGCATGTGGTACTAGAGTTGAAGTTGGCAATTTTGGACGCGCAGGATGTTGTATCTCGGTGGCTTTCCTCTTACTATTTCAGCGAAACTGGTTCTTTCTAGCAGGGCAGATGCTGTTGTAGATGAGCATTCAACAGCTTCACGAAGTCTAGAGGATGACCAAAAGCGCAGATTCTCCAACATAGCACGATAGACATGCACCATCATCTGATAGAGTGATTCGCCCGGATCTTTCTCGACATGACGCGCGGACATCGTTATCTTCTTGAGGCTGCTCCCTTGAGGTATCGGCTCCAGTGGAAGATTGCCGTCATAGAGCGTTGATACATTGCACCGGCATTCTTTAAACCAAATGGAATTACAGTATAATAAAAATTTCCGAGAGGAGTTCGAAAAGCTGTCTTACTTGCGTCATGCTCGTACATCCTTATTTGACTGTACCCCTATATCCATCCATGAAGAAGAACATGTCGCGTCCGCTGATGGGGTCTACTAACATGCAGTGTTAGGTAGAGAAAAATCGTCTTTGGGCAGCATTTGTTTAAGTCTCTGAAATCCACGCAACACCTGATCTGTCCGTTTTTCTTTTCACCGAAACCACATTATCCAACCAGGTCGGATGATGGATGAGCTTAATGAATCCAACAGCAAGCAACTTCTGAATCTCAGTCTTGATTTGCTCTTCTGACTCGTGCCTGAATTTTCTCGGAGATTGCTTGATCATCTTGGCTCCAGGTATGACATGTAGATGGTGGGTGACCAATTCTTCATCTGGACCGGGCATTTATTCATACGTCCAAGGACCAAGCGAATATGTCCTGGTATTCTTTGAGAAGTTGTACAAGCTTCGTGCGTTCATCCGTACACAAGGTTGAGCTGGTGGAGATAGGCCTAGGAGATTCCTCATTCCCGATGTTAACAATTTCGAGCTCATTAGTTGCGGAGTTGGTGTCGTTTTGCAGCTGTGGTGGAGAATCCAGCACCTCTTCCTGTGGATCGTCGTTGTTGTAGCATTCCGTTGGGCCTGCTCATTGCTAACAGCGGCGTCAGCATACGGTTTTCCTTTTCTGGTCACGGCTTTCCACAAAAGTCCGTTCCCTCTTAGCGTGAGCGTGGGTTGCGGCTTCACCGTATGAAGAAGAACGCCTTGTCAACAAAGATGCATCGTGGGGCTTAGCCCTCAATGATGCGAGTCGGTCCTCCTCCTGAATTGACGCCCACGTGGGGAGTGGGATGCAATGAACTTTATCTGATCCTTCATGCAGAACTTCTCTCGGTTCAAACAATTCCACTCCACATATCGGTGCATAGGGAGACAGCGATGCAGGGATACGAACGACTTCTTTATTCAGCATAGTCTTCAGGCACTGGTGATATGTCGAAGGGACAATCCTACTGTCATGAAGCCACGGTCTCCCCAATATCATGTGGTAGTCTGGCTCTCTTTCTGTGACTTCGAATTTCACCTTTGACTGGACGGGCCCTACAGATAAATTCAGGTTGACATACTCGTACGTGTCGGTTTGGTTTCCCTCGAAGTCTGTCATTGTAGTAGGCTTCCGTACAATCTTGCGCGGGCGAACCTTGTATGTCCTGAGAGTCTTAAGAGTAATCACATTCGAAGACGCTCATGTGTCGATAAGGGCCCTCTTGAACTCTGAATCCTTGATGCGTGTGGTAACATGTAGGGCACGGTTGTAACCTTCCTCTGGTTGATTGTAGCAAACGTCTCCGCCCGCTGATTCTTCGAGAGGTGTAAAAGTTCGCATAAACTTTCCACTGAAGCCGCTTCCTGATCCACCGGCCTCTGGTTCATAGTGAAACTATTGACTCGAGGAGGATAGTTGTGAGGATCAGTCCCCAGTGTATGAGTCTCCATGACAGGACCGCTCATATCTGATGTCATCTTGATGAGGAGATCGAGTATGTCGTATATCGCTTCTTTGATCAGGTCCATGTAGGCCCACGCCGCTGAAGTACCTTCTTCGGGTGCGTTAAATGCGTTCCTTGTTGGCTCCAGGGGCTGTCGCGGCTCTTGTGGCAATCGATCAGTTAATGTCTCAAGAAAAGTGAGTACCTCTTTCTGAGTTGTAGCCATGTCCGTTTGGGCCCTAGCGAGAACTTCTTGTCTCTCCATCAAATCCACCATGGTAATAGGGAGTTTTCATCCTCTAGCTCCTCCAGCTCCTCGTCCCGATGGAGGAGTGGAAGTTGTTCTGGTGACGGCTGGAGGCGTTACACTTGAAGAGATGCCAGGGTTTGCGGCTGCTCTGGCTCTGGTGATAGAAGGTGTGACGCCCAATGGAATATCTCCTCCTGCTCCGCTGGTGCTGGTAGTAGAGGAAATAATTCCACGAGATACATTGATGGTATTTACTGGCTGCACGGTGACACCACTGATTGGGATATCAACACCGAGAGTGTTGTCAGCGCTAGTCCCGTCAGGATTGGTTGTTGATCCAGACCTAAGATCCACCATTTTCGAAATCAAGAAAATTGAATTGGTATTGAAGAAATTGACTTCACAACCGAGAGATTAATCTCCCACCGTGGTCGCCAATTGTTTATGGGTGAAAAGTATTTCTGCTGGTTTAGGTAATTTGGGTTGTGTGGATGAGAAATGAATCTAAACCATAAACAAATGCACTGCACGGGAGTGCTTTCTGATTCGAGAGATCAATCTGTACAATTCTGGCCTAAACCAAGAAATGGTCGTTCCAGACTTGCTTTGGTCACAAAGTGAAGGAGATGGGTATGATCTTAGGGAGGGAAGCGAAGAAGGTGTTGAGATCGTGAAGGTGTTGGCTGTTTTTGACTTGTATCAGAATACCGTACTGGCTTGCAATAATGTAAGCAAAGCTCTGATAGTTTGAATACGTTGTATCAACACTTGGTTTCTGTCTTGTCTGTATGTCTTGGAAATAGGGAGGATAACCTATTTATACAAGTAATTGAGCCTAACCCTCGTCTCTCGTGGGAAGTGGAGGAAGTAGAGTGATGGAGTAGTGGAGTCGTGTGTTAGTGTCACACGATCAGTCTTGCCCACTTCTCCCATCATCACTAACCGTCCATGTCTTCCTGACACGTTCTTGTGATGGCGCGTTGCACGCTGTAAACCGCCAGACCAATACCCCAATATGTATCCCCCAGTTTGTGACATGCTTGATGTCTCGATTGTGTGGATCGTGGGACCCACAGAAGGTAGCATACGATGCTTGGTTAAATAACTAAGTTATTTGGGAAACCGATATTTATGAAATATCATGTGTATTCTATGCATGTAATGCGTCGAATATATTCAATATGCATGAAGCATCGCTGTTTTAAAGCTTATCGGAGTAATCCGCGGATTAAGCGTCTTAAAACAGCTGTATGCATAGCTACCTTCAAGTGATCGTTTGGAGGCTGCGTAGGCAATCCCTCCCTTGACCGATCACATGATGTGGTAGAGTGACGGATGGTGATCACCACGACACTTTATTGGCCATTTAACTCCTAGCATGGGCTACCTAACCAAGCTGGTAGAGTTGGACGGATGGGATGATATATGACTCTCATCTGCGATCGTTGATGAAGTTTTGGGGTTTTGAAGAGGTGCGCAAGCATCACTCTTCAGCTTGGTCGAAACCAAGCATGGGAGGTGTTTTTGGCAGGACCGACCGGGCAGGCGTGTAGAAGACTTGCCGGTGTGCATGTCCATACATCACTGCCCCATGAAGATGCGATCTAGGCCGCTCAAGTTTACCGGTAAAGAGGAGTGGCTGAGATCGATTTGCGACAGGAATCCTGTCGCAAAGGATTTCCAAAGGGGCGCGGCATGCCACCTTCAAGGCACACGAATCGAGGCATCTAATCCTGCCTTGCTCTGGTCGACCAGACATAGAGGTAGACAGGCCCACGGTGATCATGTAGATACTCTCTGGACTTCCTTAGTCTATTCCTGCACCCTTCATCCAGGCTGGCGAAGATGGATGCTCGTGATCGCTTTACGACACATGTAATATGCCGCAAACCCTAATTAGGGTTTTATGTTGGTCGCGCGCATGCTACTTTGGTCGGACGAATTTGCATGCTATGCTCTTCGTATGGACTGGCCGACCACGTGGGACCCACATTGGGCCGGTGGTGAACATGGTGATACCTGACCCACGGTCATAGTCTTGGTCTAAGCCATCCAAACATGCCGGTGAATTTGTATGGTCGTGATCGATTTAAGACCTTAGTGGAATTTCCCGCGACCTTTGAGCATCACGCCGACCATACTTTAGGCAAACGCACGTTTCTCTATGGCTAGGTCAGGAGATGGTTGACCAGGCAGGTAGAGAGGGGGCCCGCCGGTGTGTAGGACAAGCTTGTCTGACCGGTCATGGGATAATCCACGCCGTCCAATCATGTCGGCGAAGTTGGATGGCCGTGGCTGGTTTTGAGACTGCCGTTGGATGTCTTGCTCGTATGAGCTTCCTCCAAGTTGTTCCATACCAATTCGACCACCCTTTTCCAGGATGGTATTTTGTGGCTTTTGGGAGTATGGCATGTGTTCGACCGACCAGGGCATAAACGGTCCCATTGGTGGTCATTGTGGTGATAGCCTGCTCCTGCTGAGGATCGTCTAGGCTGGTTAAATCATGCAGCCAATTTGCGTGGTCGTGATTGTTTCTGAGACTGATATGGACAGCCCAGATTCGAATATGCTCAATCGGGCTAGTATAACACACCGAGAGATGTATGCTCAATCGGGCTAGTATAACACACCGAGAGATGTAGCCTGTACGGGTATTTCGTGCATGCCTCATTATTGACACTTGGAGATTCGTGTTACTCTGCTGAGAGCAACACTCAGTCGTCATGTCGTACCAATAATGAGAGTTTGCGGGAACAACACAGGAAATACAAGGCTAATCGCGCATTAATAATGCTATAAATTCATAGGGTATATGGGATTGTTGCTACATGCTCCAACCTGGATGAATTTTGTGTATTTAATTCACAGAATACTGGGATTGTTGTCACATGCTACATTCTAGGTGAATTAGTAAAGTGAAGAGGCGCTCATCACTTATCAAACAACTTTATTCTCTGCAGGATGTCAGCGTATCAAATTTGGTTTTTACAATTTTAGCCCTGAACTAAAATCCACCATCAAAAGTCTATCTCTTATATCTCCTACTTCTTATAAAAGAAGACATACTAGGCAACAATCCCTTTGCATAGCTAAGTCTTGGACTAGGAGAGAAAAGTATAGTTGAGCTCAAGGACTTCATAGCGATTCATCATACAATGACGAAGATCTATACAAGGAACCGTGGAACTCCATCAACAAAAAGGTATGTGGAGACTTGAACTTATCTATCACTCAAAAGTCTATCTCTTCTATCTCCTACTTCTTATGAGACAAAAGTCGCATGTTATATAGTCTAGATCATACACATTTGATGTTTCGAGCTGAGCATTCATTGCTTATCTTTTATCTCGAAATAGTATGTTGGTAAAGCGTTTCGCTTTGATCAAGTTTATCTTCACCTAGTGACGAAAGTCATGAAAAGTTTCAATCACTTTGAGAATTGGTCTGACGTGAATCGGTCTGTGAATAACGGCTACATAGCGTCCTCTGAGAATGTCTCAATGATTGAAATGAGAGTGTAGATTACATAACCATGTATTCCTTGAACCGAATTTTTCGAACTTTGTTGATCAAGAGAAATCGGGAGGATTGTGGAATTGGCTTTACAAGTCCGCGAACTGTCGGAAGTTCTGACCGAGAATTTCTGCTGGGATTTTCCAAAACTCGTTTGTGTGCTAAGTCCGCGAACTGGCGTAAGTTCTCTTTCCGAGAATTCCTGCTAAGTTTGGAAAACTAAACCGATTAACTTAAGTCCGCGAACTTGTTTGTAAACTTAAGAGGTTATAATCTAAAGATGTGTTCTGAACATGAAACATTAAATTACTAAGGAATTCTTTATGCAAACCGTGGCTACAATGTTCATGAGACAATTCAATCGAATCATCTTTGTTTTAATTGTGTCTTGTGTAGTTACATAAGATCTCATAGCAATTGAACAACTCTTTAACTAGTTCATTTGAGTCAATTGAACTAGTTATGGTGAAGAAGAACAAGGTTAATATGAAATGCTCGTATGGTTAACCTTTTGGGTTATTATGTTGAACCAACATACACGTACACGTTTGGGCATGGTTTTCACGAACCCAATAAACGTCTACCCAATGTGTGTGACAAGCTAAGTTTTCGATCTAACGGTTGAGAAATATTAGCTTGAATCTAAATCAGGTTTTCATCTGACGGTGAATAAGGATTGCTTTGTAACTAAGGCAAAACCCTGATTTGAAGGCTATATAAATAAGACATCTAGCATTGTGCAATACTAATCCCCACACGTCTGTGTGCTACTAGTGCGCCCGCTAGAGTCGATCTCCATTAACCTTTGATTTTCTTCTCTAAAATCAGGTTAACGACTTAAAGACTTCATTGGGATTGTGAAGCCAGACCGATACTAATTAATCGTAGTTGTGTGATCTGATCTTGCATCTTCTATCGTACGAGTACAATCGATTGATTGGATTGATATCGTGAGAGTTCTCCGATAGGCAAGATAAAGAAGTCATAAACATCTTCGTCTCACTGTTTGTGATTCCTCGACAATCCTGTTGTGTAGTCAGGAAGGATTGTAGAGAGGTGATTGATTAATCTAGGTTGTTCTTCGGGAATATAAGACTGGATTATCAATTGGTTCATGTTTACCTTGATTTCATATCAAAAGACGGAACAAAACCTAAGGTTTATCTGTGGGAGACAGATTTATCCTTTTATAGACTTTTCTGTGTGAGACAGATCTGTTTATTATCAAGTCTGTGATTTTGGGTTACAACAACTCTTGGTTGTGGGTGAGATCAGCTAAGGGAATCAAGTGCGCGGTATCCTGCTGGGATCAGAGGCGTAGGAGTACAACTGTACCTTGGATCGGTGGGAGACTGATTGGGGTTCAACTATAGTCCAGTCCGAAGTTAGTTTGCAGTAGGCTAGTGTCTGTAGCGGCTTAATACAGTGTGTATTCAATCTGGACTAGGTCCCGGGGTTTTTATGCATTTGCGGTTTCCTCGTTAACAAAATTTCTGGTGTCTGTGTTATTTCTTTTCCGCATTATATTTTATATAATTGAAATAATACAGGTTGTGCGTTTGTGATCATCAATTGTAAATCCAACCTTTGGTTGTTGATTGATATTGATTGATCCTTGGACATTGGTCTTTGGTACCATCCAAGTATTCCTTGTATTTGATAAAGACTCGCTATTGTTTTTAGCTTGAGTAAAAATAAAATCAAGAGAGAGATATTAACTCCTTGAGATACTTTTATCTAGATTGAGTCTGACTGTCCAGTTGATTCTCTAGCAGAGTATTTCGGAGTTAGTCCATACAGATTGCTAAGGAAATATTGGGTGGTGTTGTTAGACCCCCGATTTTTCATAGTCTATATAGCATACGACTTTTGTCTCATAAGAAGTATGAGATCGAAGAGATAGACTTTTGAGTGATAGATAAGTTCAAGTCTCCACATACCTTTTTGTTGATGAAGTTCCACAGTTCCTTGAGTAGATCTTCGTCGTTGTATGATGAATCGCCATGAAGTCCTTGAGCTCAACTACACTTTTCTATCATAGTCTGAGACTTACCTATGTAGACTAGAAATCAAGACTCATAGTTTTGATCACTAACATTGACAAACATGCTTGATATAGCAACGCATTCGAGGTCGACCGAGCTATGCTCTAACAATCTTCCCCTTTGTAAATTTTAGTGACAAAACTATTAATACATACGGAATACAAAAAAGATAAACTTTAGTGGCTCCTATTCCATAGTCTAACCTTCAAAGTTCCCTGAAATCTTCGTCCTTCCAAGTACTCCAATGATCCCAAAGGTTGTAAGTTTAGCATCACCGTTGTTGAAGATCCGTATCTATAACAATGAGAGAAATCGAGATTCTCGATCATCATTATACAGTGACATAGTATTATTATGTAACATCAAAGTCCAATTGCATCACGACTTTAACAATAATACTACGGTGATATGTATCACTCCCCCTTAGTCAATACTCCATCTCACATGGAAACCACTCCCCCTTACACAATGATCCGAAAACCATATGTATATGTAGTAGAACTGCACATTAATTCTCCCCCTTTTTGTCAATAAAATTGGCAAAGGTACAAGAACGGGATCCTAATGAAATTTTAGAGAAGAGACGTTTAATAGACTAAAAGAAAAAAATACATACCAACTTAATTTAGATGCAATCATAAAGCCGAAGCTAAATGCATTCATGAAGGAGTTTTAAGATACACGATAACCCCTATAAAATTCCATAGCCGCACACCCCGCAAGATATTACCATTAAACACAAGTTCAAACGAACTCTCCCCCATTTGATGTCATTCCCGAAATAACAACAAGAGTGACCTTAATTTTGAAAGAAAATAAGGATTTTTAATTGGACACCAAAAACCATAGGAATGATTTTCTATATCCAAAACTCAATCAAATTAATTACACGTAAACCCATGATTAATTTAATTGGAATACACAACTAAATCAAACTACAAAAGTGATCAATTTAATTGATTGTGCTCAACATAAGTAATCTTACGGAGCTACGACTAACCTAATCATACGGAGATGACTAACTTAATCGTTCACATACTCAACATAAGGAAAACCTTACGGAATATACGACTACATTAACCAATAGAGCATGATTTTAGTATAGCCGTTCATATACTCAACACAAGGACTTGTGGAATATATGAATACTCAATTATACTAATTACAAGAGAACTTATAATTAATCTAATTGGAAAACACAACCAAACTAATCACAGAAGTAATCAATTTAATTGTCAATTGTTTTGCTCGACAAAAGAAAACTTTCGGAGCAAATAACTAAATAACCAATCAAGATGATTAATTTAGTTCAAAGATGCTCGACATAAAGTACCTTACGTAACAACCAACAAAGTTAATCACAAAATAATCAACTTAGTTGTACCGTGCTCGACATAAGACACATTATGGAGTCTCACGGTAATACAAAAAGAATGGATCAATGAATATCAATACCGTGGAATACATACAAGGATCTATTCTATTTTTCCATCACTATTTGCATAACGACATAATAGACTTTATCCTTGTCACACAAAAGATTTTACCCTATTTTCCATCAAATACATGACTGCATAGGTATAACTTTTGTATTTGTCAAAAGTCCATTCATCCTTTCATTAATACGAATACCAATTTATGAACGACTTTACTTTTGACAACATATGGGACCTTCAAGTTCACTGATGCAAACAATACATATCCCATAAAAATATTGCAATACTTCAAAATCAAACAGATTAATACTGCAATAACATCATCCTCCAAATATTTTTAGAATTTAAAACCAATAAACCTAAAAAATAACACAAGAAGATGAAAACAAAAAAATAGCTATGTGTAGTCACAATCTTCGCCATTCACGCTAGTTATTCTTCCAACTAAACCAAAAAGAAGACATACTAGGCAACAATCCCTTTGAGAAATTCTTTATCATTCCCGAACTCCTTGTTATCGACAGCCGTCGGTACATAAGGTTCACAGAGATAAGTGTCAATACTCACGAACTGTCTTGGATGAAGAGGTCGAATTAGGGTCCTCTGAATTTCCAAAGATTTAGACACGAAAGTCTTTATTGCACAAATCTCCCTCCTTATTTCCTTTAACTCATCAAGAACATTGGAAAACTTCTGAGAGTTAGAAGGAACAACCCTGGGTTTTCTTGTATTTCTTTTTCTTTTTCTTTTTCTTTTTCTTTTCAGGGACTTAGAAACATGAGATTTCTCTTTTTCCTTGATTGATGGCTTAACAATCATGTTGACATCATTTCCATCTGATGACATAGTGCTTTGGGAACAGTTATGAACAACTGGATTTGTGTGATGGAATCACTTAACTCAACAAGCAATCTTATAAAGGATGTCAAAAGGAAAAATGAATGTAGGGTTCGAAACCTATTGACAGGTTCGCATACGCCCAACTCTAAAACCCTATAAAGAGCAGAATTGTCGATACTAACCCTTTCTTTTATTTGATAGACAAAAAATAACAAATCTAAGAAAAGAAGGAAATTTTTTTCTGAAGCCTAGATCAACACTCAATCTTGTCTCTTTTCGATCAGGCACATGAGATAAGATTTTCCTAAAAACACAATCAAGTTGTGTTGCCATGAAAAACGATTTGTCCATATTTTTCCTCATGGGAGGAATCTTCTGATCTCTGTCTATCAAACCGATTTGACCATATTTTCTTTTCAAATGGTCTTATTCTATCCCTGGAAACCAACTTCTTAGACGAAGATAAGGTCCTACATACCTCGGCGGTCTTCTGATCAAGTTTCAACTTTCTTGCTAATCGATCTGCTCTTCGTTGAAGTTTTCTTGCGTGCCTTATTTGGTGCTTGTATTTGTAACACCTTGATAGTTCATGTCCCTTCATCGAACAAAACGAGCACGTCAATCTTGGACAGTATTCAGGCATCTGAGATGTACAAGCAACTAGACATACAGTTGATCCTGAAACATCACTGATAGAGTTTCCAGTTACCGGATTCAGTGAATCTTCCAGCTTGATTGGGTTTCCTTCTTCTCCGAACCCATTGAAGTTGATATATATATTGCTACAAGTATAAAAATCAATGTTTTCACAAAGAAGCCCTACACTTGATTTTCTATCTTCATCAGAATCATAGGTTTCAGACATTTCATCAAGTGTTACAGCTAGACCTTTGTTCCCAGTGTATTTTCTACGATTTGGGCATTCGTTAGCAAAATGGCCAAAACCATTACACTTAAAGCACTGAGGCATGTCCTCGTCATCAGCCTCGTCAGCATCCCTGTTTTTAGGAGGTACGCGACCGTGAGGTTTGTCTGATGACTTAGGTTTGTCTCTTGAAAACCGTTTACTTCTCTTCATCAGAAGATCCCTAAACTGTCTTGTGATCAAGGAGACTGATTTTTCAAGATCTTCATCCGAAAAATCATCCTCAGACTGATCATCCTCAGAGACATGAACACTTTTACCTTTGACAAGTAATTTAGTGTTCTTTTGTGCTTTAAAGGAAACATCCTTACCAACTTTGGATGTATGCTCATGGTCAAAGATCTTTAGATTTCCAACCAAGGTGTTTCTGGAAAGATTATCGAGGTTATTCCCCTCAACGATGGCATGCTTCTTAGACTCGTATCTAGATGGCAGCGATTTGATAATTTTCATCACAATGTCCTTTTCAGGAATAGTCTTACCCAATGCAAAAGATGCATTAACAATTTCAGACACTTTGTGATTAAACTCATCAAATGACTCTTCATCTGCCATACGAAGGTTTTCCCAATCGGAATTAAGGTTTTGAATCCTATCTTCCCTTTCACTGGAGTTACCTTCAAATACGCTTTCTAAAATATCCCAAGCATCTTTAGACCTAGTGCAATTAGACACATGGTGTTGAAGACTTGGGGCAATGACATGTATGATAGCATTTAACCCTTCAGAATTCTTCTTTGCAGCAAGAATCTCGGCAGCATTATATTCACCAATATTCTTGGGAACATTTACGTCTCCAGCTTCAACAACAGGCGCATCATAGCGATTGACAACATATACCCATGATTGAAAATCTCGCGACTGGATGAAGGCTCGCATAACAATTTTCCACCATAAGTAATTAGAGCCGTTGAAGATTGGTGGTACGTTAGTAGAGATAACACCTCTTTCCATAGAATCAGATCGCTACAAACACAGACTTATGAGGTTTTAGTGTGTTTGCCTGCTCTGATACCAATTGAAAAAGCGGAGGTCTAACAACACCACCCAATATTCCGTTTAGAAATATGTATGGGCTAACTCTGAAATACTTTGCTAGAGAATCAACTAGACAGTCAGACTCAATCTAGATAAAAGTATCTCAATGAGTTAATATCTCTCTCTTGTTTTTGATATTACTCAAGTTAATAGAAATCAGCGAGTCTTAATCAAACACAAGGAATACTTGGACGGTACCAAAGACCAATGTCCAAGGATCAATCAATGTCAATCAACAACCAAAGGTCGGATTTCCAATTGATGATCACAAACGCACAACCTGTATTATTTCAATTATATAACAAATATAATGCGGAAATAGAAATAACACATACACCAGAAGTTTTTTTAACGAGGAAACCGCAAATACAGAAAAACCTCGGGACCTAGTCCAGATTGAATACACACTGTATTAAGCCGCTATAGACACTAGCCTACTCCAAGCTAACTTCGGACTGGACTATAGTTGAACCCCAATCAGTCTCCCACTAATTCAAGGTACAGTTGTACTCCCTACGCCTCTGATCCCAGCAGGACACTGCGCACTTGATTCCCTTAGCTGATCTCACCCACAACTAAGAGTTGTTGCAACCCAAAATCGCAGACTTGATAATAAACAAATATGTCTCACACAGAAAAGTCTATCAAAGGATAAATCTGTCTCCCACAGAAGAACCCTAGGTTTTTGTTCCGTCTTATGATATGAAATCAAGGTGAACAGGAACCAATTGATAATCCGGTCTTATATTCCAGGAGAACAACCTAGATTAATCAATCACCTCTCAACAGTCTTACTTGTATAAACAAGAGGACGTCGAGGAATCACAAACAGTGAGATGAAGATGTTTGTGACTTCTTTATCTTGCCTATCGGAGAACTCTCACGATCTCAAGCCAATCAATAAGATTTTACTCGTACGATAGAAGATGCAAGATCAGATCACACAACTACGATAAAAGTAGTATCGGTCTGGCTTCACAATCCCAATGAAGTCTTTAAGTCGTTAACCTGGTTTTAGAGAAGAAAACCAAAGGTTAGAGGAGAATCGACTCTAGCGAGCGCACTAGTATCACACAGACGTGTGGGGATTAGTTTTTCCTAATGCTAGATGTCTCCTTATATAGTCTTCAAATCAGGGTTTTCCCTTAGGTACAAAGCATTCAATATTCACCGTTAGATGAAAATCTGATTTAGATTCAAGCTAATATTTCTCAACCGTTAGATCAAAAAATTAGCTTGTCACACACACTTGAGATATACGTTTACTGGGTTTGTGAAAACCGTGCCCAAACATGTACGTGTATGTTGGTTCAACATAGTAACCGAAAAGGTTAACCATATGAGCATTTCATATTAACCTTGTTCTTCTTCACCATAACTAGTTCAATTGACTCAAATGAACTAGTTAGAGAGTTGTTCAATTGCTATGAGATCTTATGTAACTACACAAGACACAATTGAAACAAATATGATTCGATTCGATTGAATCGGCTCATGAACTTTATAGCCATGGTTTGCATACTGCATTCCTTAGTAATTTAAGTTTCATGTTCAGAGCACATCTTTAGATCATAACCCACTCAAGTTCGCAAGCAAGTTCGCGGACTTAAGGAAACCGGCAGAGTTTTCCAAACTCAGCAGAAAATCTCGGCAAAGAGACTTCCGCCAGTTCGCGGACTAAACACGCAAACGAGTTTTTGGAAATCCCAGAATAAATTCTCGGTAAGAGAACTTCCGTCAGTTCGCGGACTTGGCAAAGCCAGTTCCTCCGGTTTCTTTCAATCAACAAAGTTCGCAAACTTCGGACTAAGGAATAAGACTTATGCACATATGTGTTACCACACAATGCTTATATCCATCATTGGTTATATAGACCTAAACTCTCATTCCAACCATTGAAACATTCTTAGAGGACGTTATATAGTTGTTACACTATTTCTCGTCAAAGCGATTTTCAAAGTGATTGAAACATTATGACTTTCGTCACTAGGTGAAGATAAACCCGATCAAAGCGAAACGCTTTACCAACACATGATTTCGAGATATAGATAGGCGAGATATACTCGGCTCGAAATATCAAATGTGTATGATCCAGTCTATATAGCATACGACTTTTGTCTCATAAGAAGTAGGAGATAGAAGAGATAGACTTTTGAGTGATAGATAAGTTCAAGTATCCACATACCTTTTTGTTGATGAAGTTCCACGGTTTCTTGAGTAGATCTTCGTCATTGTATGATGAATCGCCATGAAGTCCTTGAGCTCAACTACACTTTTCTATCCTAGTCCGAGACTTAGCTATGTAGACTAGAAATCAAGACTCATAGTTTTGATCACTAACATTGACAAACATGCTTGATATAGCAACGCATGCGAGGTCGACCGAGCTATGCTCTAACAAGTAATTATAGAGAATTAATCAAATGTTAATTATCTCGTAGAAATAATTTAAACACACTTGAAAATATAATAGACATGGTTAGTAGGTGTACAAGGTACAAATACTATTGTCGTTCGTGAGTCGGTTCAGTCACAATACGCATACCGGTTTGGAAACTTTAAACCAAAATCAAAATTCCGGAGTTCACGGAACTTTTTAGGTTTGCGTACCAGTTTGCAAACTTTCCACCAAACCAAAGTTCCGGAGTTCACAGAACTTTTAAGGTTTGCGTACCGATTTGGAAACTTTAAGACTTTCGTCAGTTATCGATTTGCGTACCGGTTTGGAAACGCTACCGAGTTCAGGAACACAGAACTGTTTTAGTTTACGTACCGGTTTGGATACTCACCCTGGTTCCGTAACCACAGTTCAAGAATGGTTTGCATATGAGTATGCATATCGATCTGATTCACGAGTTAAACAGATTTTCATATGATGTGTATAAGAATATGCGTATTACTAATTTGTAAGTCGATATATATAGTTACTCCGCTATGTTTACGAGTACATGTAATACGGGTTCATGCATATAACAATTTTCCCAGTTTGTAAGATTGATACCATTGTCTTGTATCTGAATCAATAGCAGTTTTATATTTATCTCTAAATCGATTCGAAACATTCCTGAATAACATCAATGACACATATCACTATTCCAGGCTATTTTCGAATGATAAAACTTGAATCAAGATTTTGATTCCGAATAATAAATTTTTCTTAACCGAAATTCATCAACCATTAACAAATGTTCATTAAGCTTAGTCATTATATTTTGAGAAATATCAAGATAAACTTGACTCAAAATTCCTGTATATGCATACTAGTCTAATTAATTATGCGACATCGTCTCGAATGATAGAAAAGTGAATATAACTTGAGATATAGGTAGTTCAGTCTCCACTTACCTTTTGTTGATGAAGTTCTCCAAAAGCTTCGGTTATTCTTCACCTTCAAATGGTAGAACGCAGTGATGACTGTCGTAACCCACTGTTTCTCAACTACATTTCAATCCTAGTCCGAGACTTAACAAATTGTAGACTAGAAATCAAGATATAGTTTTGGCAACTAAATTTGACAAAACTTTAGATAGAAACACTTGTGAGTTCGACCAAGCAATGCTCTAACAATCTTCCCATTTGTCAATTTTACTGACAAACCATTAATACATATGGATAAAAAATAAAGCTTCGACAACTTCTTGAATCCAACATGTCTTGATTTCCTTGTCACCTTCAACTCCTTGAACTCTTCGTAATTTCAAGTTGCAATGATTCTGAACGTGTTCAACTCAACATCGTTGTTGTTGAAGAACCGATTCCATAGTGATAACAACTTCTGAAAACATATATTCTCAATCCTCGTTATACAGAAACATAGAAGTTATTTTAATTATAGTACTTCTTGGTGCACAATATCACTCCAATTTATTTGCTGACAAAACAAACTCATGGTATAAAGTCGTTGAGAATCTCTCCCTCAACTTTTTCCTTACCTCCTCCGTTAATGACTCTCTGGTAGATTTCCTTTATAGTCAGTCATGCTAGTTGCTCTACGCAAAGTTCATTGAAACCACGGTTTATTGGGCATGTTGGGTCCCCAATCTCTCTCTCTCTATGGCGATTTCTTGCCGGATTTTCATTTGGTGGGAAGCGTTTTACGCTTAGTACTCAATTTCGGCAAACCTAGCTAGCACCACGTAGCCAATGCTTGCTTCTTACCGGATTGTAGAAAATGAAAGACTGTTATTTGCTCTTGAATATACTCTGGCCAAAACAAAAGAAGGAAAAGAAGAAGAAAAATGTACCCATAGCTCTTGCTTTAAACTGAGCCGCTTATGAATTACGTTGAAAACTTGGATACGTCCGTGGACCCATAGTATAATGCTTATTTATTTACGCGTGTCATGCTGAAATTTCATGATAGAAACTGATATGCGATTTTTCATACAAACGGAAACAACGTCTGGTCTGTCAAATTATTTAAGTACTGCGTCCGTCCCACTAATAAATGATCTAGTTATTTTTAGATTTTGTCCCACCATTAAATGACCTATATAACTAAACAATGAGATATTTCTAAAATTATCATTTTAATTGATTATAAGAAATATAAGAAATATGCATAATTTGATAGTCATGTTTATATTCGTTACGTAGGTGTTTTAAAATGCTTTTCAATGGTACAAATTTTGCGAACATCTGTGGTGTAGTTTGAGAGATAAATCATTTCAAAATTTCACTATTTATTATACATAAGGGTATATTTATAAAAACTGCTTAAAAATACTTTTCCCCTTGCTTGTCTTAAAAATTGTGCAAACTTGAACTAGGTCACTTAATAGTGGGACGGAGGGTGTATAATATTTTTTTGGTGTACGACCTCACTAGAGCTGGGACAACGGATCAGTGATTTTTCAACCTAGCAACACTAATTCGCCCAATAAGATCCGGGCAGCAAAATCACCTCTTTACCAGCTAGGTCGTGTACAATGGAAATGCATTTCCCTTAGATGTAGCTTATTTGAAGCTAAGCGAAATGTGTATGAGGTGCAGCTAATTATGGGTGAGGGGCATTCCTAAGATTAATGAGTTTCCATGTAAGTGTCAAAAGTTTTCGTTTTTTTTTCCAAATTTTATTTCTACCAATTTAGATAAATATTATCTATGGGTAGAAAAAGCTTCCAAAGAACAAAATTGAGATATAATAGGTGATTCTATTTTGATCTGAATTCTCTGTAATGATTTTGTGTTTATTTTGCTTTTTTTTTTAATGTTTTTGTATGTGTTTTTGGAGAAACAAGCTTTTGTGGAAAAATTGACTCAAAAAGTGGTATTTAAACCTCTGGAGAATATTACTAAAGGCACCCAGAAGATGTACAGAAGGCACCCCGAAAGTATGTTGGAGACTCCCCATAAAAGTGTTATTTGCACCCCCAAATTTTTTTTATGAAAGGCACCCAAGAATTGGATTTGAGCACCCCACAAGATTGCTGCTAAAGGGACCCCATGAACGGATAAGGGGCAACCATATTCTTCCTTATTTGAATATGATTTTGGTGGGAAAATTGCAAATAAACTGAACATAATTATGGTTCGATTTTTGAAGATGTTTTAGAGAGATTCAATCAGAGATTTTGATGGGATAAAATTCTTGCGGCAAGACAGGGTTGATATGGTTGTTAGAATCGATCAAGCTGGGACAGATAATCGGGTTTTGGATTAAACAAAAAAGTGAACTTTTTACCTGCGATGTTTACTGTGTCAAAAATTGGAGAGATTATGGCTGAGATTACATTGGATATGGATTGATATAGGCATGTTTCATCCAACAGGGCTGATAAGGTGTTTCAAATCAGGAAAAAAAGGGTAAGTTAACGTAGTTTCAAGAAAACAGAGTTTTATAGGGATATTATATTATTTCCCGAGCATATATGAGGTTGGCCTGTGTCTTGAGAAGGCGTGACTCAATATATGTCGTGAAGCCATCATGTTGGAGTGTGTCGATTGGAAAAAATAGCGTGACAGAGCAATAAAAGGAATATTATTCCCGTGATATCGCAGAAAAGGAAAGAACATTGCTCGGAGTTATTACGATAGATTTCGGGGAGTTGTTGAGCATAAAAGGGGTTGTAGGAGCAAAGAGATGGAGTATCGAGGGTTTAGATAATTTTAGAAACAAGAAACTTAGATAAAATCGAGTTGTAGGAACATCGTTTCTGCTGGTGTTAGAGAAGAATATACAAAGAACATATGCATGCTTAGGTCGGTCGCTAACCAGAGAACCGTCGTTTTAGCTACAATGACTACGACAGAACATCGTAACAGTTCTTTTTCAAATTCGGAACACATAATTCAAATCTGTAACCCTCAGTTAGGATTTCTTTGTAACACTCGGTCTCTGTTTATTACTCCCTCCGTTTCAAAAAGACTGTCCGCTTTGAGTTTGTCAAAATATTAAGGAGACCGTAGTATTTCACTTGACTACCCTTAGTTACTTACCTATTTTATTTTAATAAAACTCTTAGCAGTAAAAACTACCTAAAATTGTTAGGAGAATTATAAATACGAAATATAAAAGGAGAATTAAAAGATATTAAATTTATGGTAAACTTTATAAAGAATTTATTTTTTGGATCTAAATACATATATATTCTCTTAAAAGGAATGAAAGATATATTTGTTTCCTTAATTATACAAATTTCTTTAATATTTCAGATAAGGTTCCGTTAAAAATGAATTTATGAATATAAAAAGTTTAAGGGTATATCAGAGAATTCTTTAGAATTATATGACTATAAACAGAAGCTGGACACAATTTTGAAACAGACGTAAATGGAATAGAGGACAGTCTTTTTGAAATGGAGGGAGTATTTGATGTTATTACAAGGATTTCGAGGCTTCGATGGTGTATAAAAGGAGTTGAGTGAAGTCACAAAAAGGGAATAGAGAGAATAGGGAAGAAAATAGAGAGCTAAGAATCGAAGATTGTGAGAGTCACTGAAACTTTTCCTGCTGCTGCAAATTCAAGAACACCAAGAACAAAAGTATGCTCAAGTTAGTTAATAAACGACAAAATATTCAATTTCAGTTGTAAAAGACCTTCAACCACTGCCATTTAATAGCTGAACTGCTTGGATTTAGTCGTCAAAGACCTTAGATACCGCGTAACATTTGTGAGCAATTTTTGATTATTTTGAATGTAATGTTTAATCCAATTCTCTCCAATTATCAATTCATAAGTAGCTAATTTATTTTCTAGGGTTTTGGAAGAAGGTATTTTTGATGTGTAATATTTAGTAATTAATTTCTTTGACATATTTACTCTATTTTGTGCTTTTAATTTATTAAAAATTTTCTCTTCTTTACATGCTTCAGAATAATTGTTTTGGGTGTTTTTTCAAGCTACCGATCTTTTATAAGCGAAGGAAAACTAGGCCTTAGAATAGTGACGAGAGTCGTAAAAAGAGCTTGTAACATTTTATCTTCCAAAGCATGAGATTGGGTTCAAAATTGTTTTGAGTAAATTAGGAGTATTCTGTCAAAGTTATTATTATTGAGTTTACTAATACTAGAAGTAGTGGAATCCAAAATCCTAGATTCATCTCTCCTCGGTTAACAAAAATCAAATTTAGTTTCTTTTTCTTAGTATTTTCTTTTATTATAGTCTTAAACCAAATCTTTGAAAAGTCTGAAAATCGAATTATTTCTTACCAATGTTAAAACTACATCATTCTTCACCCACCTAGACTAAGGGGATAAGAGGTACCTAAACTAGGTAAAAGTATTGAGTTATCCTAACTATTAAAACTCAATCATAAACCTTATCGTTCTAAATTTAAAACTTATTCAAATTCTTTCAAAACTAAAATCTATTTAAATCATTTCCCTCACAAACTAAAATTAAAACCTAACTTCATCAATCGATTCTAACTACATCGATTGCTTTAAAGAAAATTTCATCATGTCTTTTAATTAAAAAAAAATCAAACTAAACATCGTCGATTAGAACCCATTACTCTTAATTATACTTGTGATTGATTAGAACCTTGGTCTATAAATAGTTAAGTTTGTTATTCTTGCAAACTATCCTTAGCCAGGATATTTATAGACCAAGGTTGTTTGGACAACAAAAAAATTCCAAAACCGAAAGATTCTCAAGATATATAATAAAGTACATAATTTTGGTTTTCATATTTCCAACTAATATCCAACATGTAAATTCTGAAATCTCTCTTTAGAAAATATCTAATATTAGTTTAGCACTTAGCTAATATAGCTTTTCAAGAGATATGTTTTGATTGCTGGAAAATCAAAAACGTATAAACGAATCTTAATTAAAAGATTCTCAATTTTTCGGTTTAGGATCACCTTGAGTATGAAGGAATATCTTTGAACAATTAAAGATAAGAATTATGTA
This sequence comes from Papaver somniferum, assembly GCF_003573695.1. NCBI lineage: Eukaryota > Viridiplantae > Streptophyta > Magnoliopsida > Ranunculales > Papaveraceae > Papaver > Papaver somniferum. The sequence goes on along the minus strand of NW_020624820.1, from coordinate 2,367,178 downwards.
CATGTTCAAAGTATGTCGACATCTAGAACTTTCATATTTAGCAATCTCACACAAAACGTGACTATTGGGACCGGTTTTACCATGACTTCCAACATAGGTAGAGATTTGTTCTACCAAGTCTTCCAATATAGGTAGGGATCGGTTCTACCAAGACTCATGACAATAGCTACGATCGGTTCTACCAAGATTCCCAATATAGGTTATGTTAGGTTCTACCAAGACTCCCAACAATAGCTAGGATTGGTTTTACCGTGTATCCCAAAGTAGGTAGGTATTGGTTCTACCTTGGCTCTCAACATAAGTTAAGATCAGTTCTGCCATAATTCCCACCACAAGTTCGAATTGGTCATCCAATAGATCTTCATAGAAAATCTGACCAAAATACCTATTGATTTCTTTTCGATTACGAAACAAATTTCGTATATGTACTTCCTTTAAACATATGTAATCAAACATAGTTTCCTAGGATAAAATCACACCAATATCCAATACACAATCAAGTAACAAGTTACATAGATTATGTTGATGTCGTATTTACGAAGTTCAAAAGATAAACATTATACTTTGTAATTAAATATTCTTCCTTGACACTTTGATCATACTAATGTGACCAAGTCTAACATCGTATTAAATATAACAAGTCAATCTTAAACGACTTGAAAATAACGATACGAATAAAAATAAGTCAAGCCAGTATCACTAACCTAAAGCGGAAGGATGATGTCTTCATTGTAGTCGATACGTCTTCACGTTCTTCAGGTCTTCAAGGTAATACTTGTATGTCTAAACAAACATTCCTAGACTTTCTAGTCTAACCTAAACAAATTTGACTCTAGTACGTTCAATCAAGCGACTCTTAATTGAGTTTTGATACTAAAATATGACAACCAAACTTGACATACCAACGCTTGGTGGGTTAAATGGAGCAATGCTCTGACAATCTCCCCTTTGTCAATTTTAGTGACAAAACTCTAATACATATGGACATAAAAAAATTACAAATAACCCATTATTCATACGCTTGATTCCAAGTTTCAACAACACAATATCCTGCACATATTCAAAAGAATAAATGTTGTTATTGACATTTGAATAACAATAGATTTACTTCATATAGGAAAGCTTGGTATATATTCAATCCGAACATCTTTGTTATTCCGTTTTTGTAGTATGATACAACAATATGATATATTTTTTCCTCTTATTCTATACGTTACTCTTTCGTCGGATATAACGTTTAAGCACATATGACCTTTCCTAGTGATCATGAATAACTTTTTTACTCCATATAGTTCTCTCCCTTTTTGACGCAAAAATGTCAAAAAATAAATAAATACGAATTAGCATAAGAGCAAACCGAAAGGATCTTACAAATTCTTAAAAACTTGTACAACCTATAAGAGTTAAGCACGAAGGATTCACATACCATATTAGATAATTATTACTAAAACCAAAACTACCTAAGTAATCTAGTTTTAGTATATGTCATCAAGGAAACGATTGCCCGAAGCAATTTTTCCTTAGTCCAATTAGTTAACTAAGATAACTTAGTTAGAAAACATAATCGATTATGTATGTATAATCGCTTTATTCCATAAGACTCAAAAGAGATCAGAATTAACTCAGTTTATCTTATCAGGTTCCAATTATTCTTGAAATAATTGTACCTTATTTTAGACAAGACAAAAAATAGTTTAGTGTTGATGGGTGAAAACGATTCACTGGTTTTTGAGACAGAACTGTGAGACGAACGATTCCCCAAACGAGTAAATTTCTTAAACCTATAGAAAATAGATGCACTGCTCGGGAGTGCTTTGAGTTCGAGAGATCAATCTGTAGGGCTCCGGCCTAAACCAAGACAATGGCCGTTCCAGAGTCAATTCGGTCACAAAGAGGAATGATGGTCGATCTGTAGGAGGGAAGCTGAAAAGTGTGTGATATCAATGATGATCAAGGATTGTGGATGTGTTGTAGACTTCTGCAAGTTTTCTGTGAACTGTTGAATTCGAATAAGATAAGTTCTGATCGATTGACTGAATTCTGTTATGTTGTGAATTCTTGTTGTTCAATCGTGGATTGAGGAACTTATTTATATTGCAAGAGTACATCATCACCTAAACTATGTACCTCCGTCCAAGACATTGAATATAAATTCAACCTCATGACTTGTAATATCGAGGCAAGTGCACGAGGTGTAGTAATATGTCTTTTACTGTGAAAAATATTAACTCGGAAGATATGCTCAAAAGTTCGCACATAATCAATTACACTTGAAGTCGTAGATCCTGCAGCATGTTGAAAAAACGGGCAGTCCTCTAGTTGGATTCATCTTACAGAGAGGGTTTGATCTTTATCATGACCATGTCCAGTTGATGCTGCTTTAGTTCAATCTCTAGCCTCTAGGTGCCAATCTGAGTAATAAAAAACATATAACTTACCTTTCAAGTAATGAAGAGTATGAACTACAAGGTTTTCATAATGTGCATCCAAGCACTTACTTTTCCATTGCTTGGCTTCAGGGTGACTGAATACAAGTAAATTCTTAGAAGTAGTCTCATGGACCAGGAGGAAGAAAACCATAAATTCGTTGGTGGCAATGTCAAAAGACAATCATAGATCTCATAATGCTTAAATCGTTCAAATAAATTAGGTAACTTAATTGACTCCATTGAGAGAGGATTCCACAAAAAACAATCATCGATTCGATCACTTTTCATATCGAGAAAAACTAACCATCCCTGTTGACAAGCCTTTTACCAATATATCTTTTCATCTTTCCACTTCCACTTAGTTCCGGTATAAATTTTGTGCTTATTTTCTCGTTGGGTGCACATGGATTATAGAAAGCCTGGTATTTCATACCTTTTCCATGTTGAAAAACAAGCCAGGGTGCGGCTTTTGGAGGTATTGGGCAACGACGTTTACTTCTCTCGTTTAATAACGATCCTTGCTCCCCTGATGTTGATGATGCTGAATCTCCGTCCATGGAAGAGCAATAACGCTGCAAATTTTTTCTTCTGAGAGTAATTTTTTTTAAGCATGCATATATTATACACAAAACCAACTAAAGTGTTATTACACGTGGGAAGGTGACTTCCCTGGAATCGCTAAATAAAATTCGGTTAATAAAAGTCGGGTTCTCCTGGTCCCATATTGTTGTTAAGTAATTTCCGGATTGGCTACCATCTGCCACTATAGTTTGCTAAACCGTCTGCTGCTTGGTTTCCTTCCATATAATTGTGTTGAATAGCAGAAAAAGAAATTTGACTCATTCGGTGTTTAATTTCTGAGATCATTTCTGAAATATACCAAGGGGCTTTCGATGGAGTTTTAATTAAGTGCATAAGATTCTCTGAGTCCATCTCAAATAACACTTTAGTCCATCTTCTTTCAGTCATGGTTCTGGTTGCTAGCACGGTTGCCCAAGTCTCTGCTGTGAGCGTCGTGGTTACTCCGAGAGGTTGTGCAAAAGCCATTACCGTTTGTGCTTTCGAATCTCTGCAAATGAATCCTGCTCCTGCCGTACCTAGGTAGCTTCCCTATCTGTGTTCACTTTAATCCAATCTATTGTTGGATGGCACCAACCTACCTGAATGGTTGTAGTCATCCTGTTTATATTTGTTGTAATTTTGGGAGGCGGTTCCCCCGGGAGAACTGGTGGGGAAATCTTTTTTGCCCATTCAAATTCTTGTTGTTGTGCTAATGATCTCGCCGGGATGTCTGTATGAGTGGATTGTTCTTAATTCAACACGAGATCATTTCTTGACGTACATAGCGACCATAATAGAAAATAATATGATGTGATAGAAGAGGTATTGCCATGTGTTTGTATTATTTGTGAAATTGTTGTTTGGGGGTGTAAGGATATTGATTGGTTGTTACTTTAGAATTGGTTTGTTGATATGCAGCTAGAAAAGCTGGTCCAAGTGGACATAGTCACCAGAAAATGAACAAGCATGTGTTGAGCTGTTTCTGGCTCTAACTTGTATCGGAGGCAAAGGTTAGAAGCGGAAAGGTTGATATGATGTAGCTGAACTTTCCGAGGACGTGATAATGTTCATAAAATTTGGTCGTTGGGAGGGGTTCGAATGTGCGAGGTTTTTTTGCTATGTTAGACAACAATTCCGAAAAAAAACGGACCGTTCATAACTTCATATTAGGAAACTCTACAGCCTCAGTCCCACAAATTTTGATGGGACCCACGGGAAAAAATGGGAATAAATAAGGGTATTGTAGAGAATTAGATTGAATTTCCCTTTCTCTTCTTCGACCCAGAACAGAACACTGTCGAAAAATTCGACCTAAACCCTGACGGAAATCGATCGATTATTCCGATTTTCATTTTATTGAATTACATTCTGAGCTAAATCGAACGTCATTCGTGAGATTCTTCTTCCTCTCTCGCTTTTCCCACTTTCAGTAACCTAATTTCCAGGTAAGATTTCTGCTTTAATTTGAAATTTCTTAGAGGTTTCCCTATTACTCGTTTCTTCTGTATCAGATTAACTTTCATCACTTGCATGTTACTCTTGCTTTAGTTACTTACAGTTAGGGTTTTGATTACGTATCTCTAATTATGGTTTTGCTGATTATTTTTTGCAGTAGGTTATTACAGTTTGGGTTTTAATCACAAAAAGTCCTCAATTTAGTGCAAGTTCATGAAATAAAAACTGAAGAAATATGAGCATTGTGCCTAAGGAAACGATTGAGGTTATTGCGCAGAGCATTGGGATTAGTAACCTTTCTCCCGATGTCGCACTTGCTCTTGCTCCTGATGTGGAGTATCGTGTTCGGGAGATCATGCAGGTACTTGCATTTATGTAGTACTGTTGACATTGTGTTCATGTAATGAAGTATTTCTTATGCAGAACCCGTTGTCTTTGTTTTGCTTAACACCGTATTCATATCATGCTGATACTGTGTAATCGAATGAAAAAGGCTGAGGTTCAAACGTTATTTAATGTTAAATGTGCCTTTGGTGCCATTGATACAAAAATCTGGTGTAAAACCCATCCTCAAGATTCTATTTTAATAAACCAAGTCTCCGATACGGTGATACCTATTCATGTGATTCCTTTTCACAGAAGCTTACTTAGAAAGCTAAATCATTTCACGTGTAATAAGCTTAGGTATTAAAGATTGTCACAAACTCAGAGCAAAGTCATTTTTTTTTGGAGACTTTTAGTTCTTATTTCTGTTGATGGCCTTTTACTATCTACATTCTACATGCCCAAAAAGTTAGAGGAGGTACGGTAATACATATAAAAAGGGTCTATATATACAGAAATCGGAATTTCCAACCCGTATCCTTCCAGCAAGATGTGGAGAAGGAGGGAAAAGTAGTTATCAGATTGGAGATTGTAATAAGTTGCTGATTTTGTACTTATGGTTATGGTTATTTCTGGATTAATAAATATTACTGATTTTGGATGAGTTGATGAAGAAATATACAGACGGATGACCAACGTGTTTCATTACTCTGAAATTGTAGGAAGCGATCAAGTGTATGCGCCACTCGAAGAGAACTGTTTTGACGGCTGATGACGTGGATAGTGCCCTTAAGTTAAGAAATGTGGAGGTACTTTCGATAGAAATAACAAAGAATCAAGAGTATAACTATATTCAGTATTATTCCCTTAATATCTGCCTTTCCTTTTCGTCTAGGAAGAAATGTACTTATCTTCTATTGTACTTTTTTATAAAATTGTTCTATTGGTTGTTTAGTATTGACAGGCTTATTGTTCCAAGATGTATTGCTAATCGGTTGTTACTTAGCTTGCCAATGTTTTTAATTAGAAATGCATGTATTTTATCACAAATGTGCAGAAGTTAATTCCATCTTCAGTTTATGTACCTTGCTGGACAGCGTCTTAGTTATGTCCATCATTATACTTGTTGAACGCACTTTCTCAAAGACGTGATGATTTATTCGTTTCTATTCAAATATTTTGTTTCCATCGATCACATGTACACTCTTTAATGTGGTTTTATCATTTATCTGCTAATATATAAAGATATATCGCTTAGGGAAAGAAAAGAAAACTCTACTTTGTAGTTAAAAGACTGCCTGACAGTATGTATTTCTGAGCGTGTGTAGCTAATAGTAGTAGTATTTTAGTGTCTTATCTCGCCGTAATGGTGTATTTTGGCTTCCTGTTAGTATTGGGCAGAGATTTTTCTTAGGTTTATGGAACTTGCTTTTTGACCATATCTTTATTCGTCACAATTATACAATGAATAAAACTGAAAATGACAAAAAATACCTCTCTATATGTAACTTTTCTTTTATTATAGTGAAAGAAAGAGATGCATGTTTCAAATGTGATAGTTTAGTTTTTTATTTTCTTACAGGATTTCCATTTGCTTATGTCTAATACTGTTCTTGCTTCAGCCAATATATGGCTTTGCCTCCGGAGATCCTCTGCGCTTTAAAAGGGCTGTTGGACATAAGAATTTGTTCTACATTGATGACAAGGATGTTGAGTTCAAAAATGTAAGAAGTTACTCATGATTTTCGTGCACTTATTTAAGTTACGCTTTTGAACCTTTTGTTCTATACATTCTTTTTTGGCTTTTTAGGTGATTGATGCTCCTTTACCAAAAGCTCCGCTTGATACAGCTGTCGTTGCTCATTGGCTAGCTATTGAAGGAGTGCAACCAGCAATTCCGGAAAATGCTCCTGTAGAAGGTAAACTTCTAAAGTTTATGTTTGATATTTTGTTTAGATGAGCAAAACTGTATAAAAGCATGTAGACTGAGTGACAAAAAATACACAGTGGTACTACGAGCAATACATCAACCCAGTCATTGACATACTGTGCTATTCCAAAATAAGAGTGATGATCCAGAGAAGGGGTTTTTAGTTCCACACAGTTGTTGGACCAGTTGTGCATTTCAAGGCCAGCGAGCTTAACGTTATTCCTATCCTAATTCAAATTTACAAAAGCAACTTTCCACGCTTCCTCAGCTATGTTTGACCTTAAATTTCAGTTGCCCCATCTGATATTATCCGTCAAAGTGAACTGCCAGTTTCTTTATTTTCTAATGCAGTAGGCCTTGATATATGTTCACTCATTCTTAGATATATCTGAAGTCAATCTTGATTGATTGTAGGCTCTGGGCTTTCTCGCTATCCAGTCACTATGTAAAACTAACTTATGTTTTTTTCTTTTTTGTAGCACTTGTTGCACCTGCGGACACAAAAAAGTCTGAGCACAAAGATGATGGACTTCCTGCCGATATTAAATTGCCTGTTAAGCATATATTATCTAGGGAGCTTCAGGTGAAGATTGTGCTTGCTACTTAGTTTATCCCATCTTTCATTTGTCAAACTTTGTCATGTGCATTTACTTATTTGACGTGCATTTCCACTTTGTTTTTGCAGCTATATTTTGATAAAATCACTGAGCTAACTGTCAGTAAATCTAACTCCATTCTCTTTAAAGAAGCATTAGTAAGCCTGGCTACAGATTCAGGACTTCATCCTTTAGTTCCTTATTTCACATATTTTATTGCTGATGAGGTAAGCTATTAGTTATTTTTCAGTTATATAAAGAGTCAGTATGAAGCATCTCCTTCCCCAGGCTAATGCTTCCTAAATAAACACAGGTCACAAAGAGTTTGAGTAACGACTTCCCTCTTCTTTTCGCTTTGATGCGCGTTGTTCGGAGTCTTCTCCAGAATCCACACATACACATAGAACCTTATGTAAGTTCAAATGTAGATGTGCTTCAACTGGAGATGATTTAGTAAAGGTGCAATGTTTAAATTATTGTGTCATCTGTGATTAGATAGCCTGCCCATCTAATGTAGCTAATTTTTTTCTCCTCAGCTCCACCAGCTAATGCCATCTGTGATTACCTGCCTTGTGGCCAAAAGATTGGGAAATAGGTTTTCTGACAATCACTGGGAGCTTCGGGATTTCGCTGCAAATATAGTTGCTTCAGTATGCAAGAGGTAAGATCTTTTTGATGCCATTGCCTGTTCGTTTCTCTTATCTGTGGGTTCCTATAAATGGTGTATGTACATTGTTGATTTTTCCTTCACTAGTTAATTTTGCCAATAAATACAGATATACAGTATATTCTTCACTAAGGTAGTTAGTGGCTTTAATCAACGTTGACATAAGTGGAATTATAGTATGCTCATCATCTATTTAACATTGCAGTTATAACATTTCTACACATTAGACTGGAATTCTTTGCTTCAGTTTATTGTGTTTTGTGTTGCAATTTCTTGTATTTGGGTTAGTTTTGATGAACTTTCTACCTTTGATATTTATTTCCGTATATGCTGTTACAGATTTGGGCATGTTTATCACAATCTACAACCGCGGGTAACGAGAACTCTGCTTCATGCTTTTCTGGATCCAACGAAAGCAATGACCCAACATTATGGTGCTATTCAAGGGCTTGCTGCTCTGGAACCCAGCGTGGTAACCTATTTTTTCTTGTGGTCTTAGTTTCTTTCTGTCAAGATTTTGTGCTCATAGTTATCCGAAATTCTTAGACCAATCCTCAGAAGGCTTTTGTTCTATATGGTCTCTTACTCGTCATATGTGTACGGCTTTATATTCTGAACTGTGTATGATGTTTCTTCGACTTAGAGACTGAAGTCTCCTTCAGCTCTTTCCCTCTTGTTTTTTTGGCGAATGAAAAGATGTATCTCGACTTCTTAGGTCCGTCTTCTAATACTTCCCAATCTGGAGCCTTATTTAAAACTTCTGGAGCCAGAGATGCTTCTTGAAAAGCAAAAGAACGAGATGAAGAGGCATGAAGCTTGGCGTGTGTATGGGGCTCTGCTGGTGAGTGTTGTTTTATACTTCCTCAATAGTTCTAGACCTTTATCATAGTGCAACTTTTAGTGCCAACTAAAAAAGATGTTGGATAACAACTATTACTAGATACTAACGCGATAGCAAACTTTCAGTGTGCTGCAGGTCAGTGCATGTATGAACGCCTGAAATTGTTCCCAGCTCTGCTATCCCCGCCTCCACATACAGCCTGGAGGACTAATCGAAGAGTTGCAACTACAATGCCAAGTAATTTTGTCACACTCCTCTTTGTGTACGGGCTTAAGATGGGATACTTGGATTTTTATTTGCTTATAATGTTGTCCCTTCCATTTATGTAATTTATAGATAAACGCGAACCAACCATGGACCACTCTATTCAACAGCCACCTCTCAAGAGAGTTGTAAATGATGGTCCAATGAGTTCACTGGCAACTGACATGCAAATTGATGGATTTCCTGGGATGGAGTCCATGGGTGGGACATCATCATTACCTGCACATCTTGTGAACCATAACTTACCTGGTGGCACCAGTGGTAACAACAGATTAGAAAAGAAGAAGGATGGTCGTGCTCCAAAAGTAACAGCTGTTCTCACCCAGGCCTGGAAGGAGGACATGGACGCTGGCCATCTGTTAGCATCATTGTTTGAGTTGTTTGGTGAAAGCATTTTATCCTTCACTCCCTCAGCTGAGATGTCTTTCTTCTTGTGATCTTATTATCTGTAGCTTTGTTAATCATATTTTGTATTAATCATCGAAACTCGAGAAATACAAAAAACTTTAGCCAAGACATTCCGAGGCCACAGACAGAAAAACCAAACAAAAAACATCTAAATACCTACACTTGTTTACGTCAATTGGAAAATCAAGATGAATATTACACTCCCAAGTCTCCAAATAAAAGGGGGCTTACTGTCATAAATCTCTGAGATGCTACCCAAGGAATTATGTCAGACAGAAATGCTATTAAAACACAGCTCTAGAGTCCAGAATTCTGTCAGAATTTTTTGCTTCAGAGTTTAACTACTTGGAGGTCCATATTGGTTGATGGAAACTTAATTTTCGAACGTTGGCAGAACAAATTTGTTCATCTCTTAAGCGCATAATGGTTGGCCTACGTTATAATGTGGCCATAGCCAAGCAAAATGCACTACCATAGTGCTTGGCCTAACTTGCAAGTACTTTGTTTGTATCATGTTTTCTTTTCTTTTTGGTGGTTCAAAGTTCAAACTTCTTGTACCATTTCTTTTGGTCTATTTTTTTCCTTCGTTGATCAAAATAATAAAATTATTCGAATTACGCGTGAGTAACTATAATAATAAAAAACTTAACAATATTCCTATCCACAAAATCACATTATCTATTTATATTTTTTTAGCCTTAATTAGTTAATCGATGTAGCAAATAACAATAAAGAACATAGAAAGAACTGATAAGATGTAAAACAGACCTGTAGCATATATCTCCTGGTCTGTTGAATTCACCTCGCATACAAATTTACTACCTAAAAGCACTGACAAGAGAAGTAGGAAAGGATAAAGCACAGAAAAGAGAGGTAAGAAAATACTATGATTCAGGTAGAGGTCAAAAGAATAGCCTTCGCGTTGACCGAGATGGAACAGGTGATGCATTGGCTGGTTCTAAGGGCGAAGGTGTTCCCTTGCTTTCTTGGGATGCCATTACTTTATCAGCGAGCTGTGCTGCTCTCGGGTCTGTCAGAAGAGTCTTCTGAAAAGACTGAGAGAAGCCAGTTGCGATAATTGTCACTTGAATCTCACCATTGTATCGGTCATCATCCACAACAGCCCCAAATATTATGTTAGCAGATGGATCTGCCAACCTAGTGACAACCTGGGAGTATTGCACAGTACATCAAAGAACATCTTATTAGGAGCGGCACAGTAGGTATAATTTGTCTAACACTGATGAGAGATTTAACTGGTTCTGAAATCAGTCCGGCAGATATTTCAAGCCTGGCAACAAAATAGAATTCAAATGAGAGATTGGGATCCTAAAACAAGATAAAATGCTCGATTAGTGGCATATGTTTCGTTATTAAAGGGGTCAACCTTGTCTTAACAAATGTACCATATCTTCCCACTGAAGTTCATCAATCCCCATTTTTTAATGAACTACTCTACCCAAAACAAAGCATTTCTGTCAATACGGCTTTTGGGATTGTTAAATCTAAAATTTAAGAAGTCTAAAAATTCCAACAACCAGTTGTATCCTCCATCTTTTTATCCCCTTCGATCAGGAAAATCATGTTCTAGTTGGATATCTCTGTGAAACCTAAGTGGTGAAGATGGGACACTAATATTACCAATGTGGGGTTTACTTCTCAAGTATGCTTGTGAGTTTGCAGTTTTTGAGATATGAGAATGCCAGCACAGCGCATGGTTAACAGAAGTTGCTTTTAGAAGGTAAAGGACATAGATCCGAGATGAGCAATTTCCAAGTGGGTGTAAGAGATAAAGTTACAAATGGAAAAAATAAGATGACAAAAAATAATCTGAGTACCTGGGAGATTCTATTCACTTCTTGCAAGGTCATGTCCTTCCCTCCAGTTATATTGTATACAACTCCAGTAGCAGATTGAATTGACGAACCAATTAGAGGTGCCAAAGTTGCTTGTTCGGCTGCTTCTTCTGCACGGTTTTTACTAGATGAAACCCCAACCCCAAGCATTGCAGTTCCAGAATCTTTCATGACAGCCTTGACATCTGCAAAGTCCACATTTACCAGTCCAGGTATCTGCAAAGTTAAATAAACCCAATTCATTTTATGTAAAATATTTAAGTGACATCAGGAGGTTATGCGACAACTAATGTAAAACCCACATACTCATCAACTGAGGACTGTTGTTGTGTCTTACAGAGATAGACCACTTACCGTGATTATATCAGAAATTCCCTGCACTCCTTGGCGTAAAACATCATCCGCAAGTAGAAAAGCATCCTGAAGAGATGTTTGATCATCAGCAACATCCAACAGTCTGTCGTTGGGTATGATTATAAGGGTGTCAACGTTTCTTTGCAATTTCTCAATAGCCTCCAATGCCTGAAAATGAAGTAGGAACGGACACAAACTTAAGGAATCAAACAAAGAGAAGATTCCAAAACAATACTTCTTATAAGAACTGCAATCATTATTTTCCATACAACGTCAAAGAGAGAAATTTTGATCAAACAAAAATAAAAAATAAAAACCTCTAGCTTTCAATGGCAAAAGTGTTGCATGATACTAGGAGGAACGCTAACAGTCAGGTCCCCAATGGGGATGCACGGTGCAACCTCTCACTAAATCTTTTTATCTGTTTTTGTAGGACCCACATAGTCTACTTTCAGGTGCTTAGGATCACATCCTTTAAAAAATGTCATGAGGGGAATGCACTGCACATCTCCTTTAGGAAGCTGTCTGCTAGAAGTCCTAATTGACGTGTATCAAGTCAAACCTCCATGAATGAAAGAAACCATCTGGTTAGTAAGCTAGAAAGTCTTAAGGTCTTGATGCAGGGTGTTTGGGGAAGCACAGCCCTAGTGGAAAATAGTTCAAATTTATCTTAATGACTTGAGAAAAGAACATGAAGATGTCAATCATTTGGCAAACAGGGACTTCAAGGGATAGGTGCGACCAAAACTACCATTTTCCTGATAATCCTTTAAACCTTTGGCTTCTTCCATAATTTATTCCCCGTTGGTATTTGAGGAGGTTCCTCTAAATGATAGTAGCACATACATGTGGGCAACTGTGTTTATGCTAACTTCATTCAAAGTTTGTGCATCTAAGATAAGCATGCATGATTTTATCAAATGAAAACTAAAAGGCACCTGCCTGAACAGATCTTTTTCGGCCCTCAAAACTGAATGGATAGGTAACCACACCAACAGTCAAATAACCTGCTTCTTTTGCTATCTGAGCAACAACTGGGGCAGCACCAGAACCAGTTCCTCCACCCATGCCAGCTGTTATAAACACAAGATCTGATCCCTTAAGAGCACCTGCGATGGCTTCTTTTGATTCCTCTGCAGCCTGTTCTCCTAGAAGAGGATTACCACCAGTACCTGCATCTCTATTAAGTAATTTCCATCAAACAGATAACGAATACCTATTTACAGTAAACCAGCTAGTCCCTCCTGTTTGAATTTCAGATTCCTATCATCATAACTTTAACTTAAACATGATTATGAATCATACTTTGTGCTGAAACAAATACCCAAGTATTTAACATACACTACAACACAATGACAGCACTTCACGAGAATCAAAATTGCATCTCTTTATAGTATCAACAACATACATACCCTATTGTATCTGTAGAAATAGAAAACACCATCATATACTGTAACAAACGGCAGCAAACCCAGTAGAACAGATTACTAATAAGCTCAAAGAATTGATTTTAGACACGGACTTCAACTTCTATTTCCACTTGCTTGAATGATAGAGATAGAAGAGGTTAATAGAGACCTAGTCATGCTTGCCACATGTTTCGCTAACCTTTCCATCACGGGTTAAAGAGACACCTTGGCTGCATGGGACACCTCGCAATTTTTTTTAACGTTAATTAGTATTAACCTTAAACTAAATCTTTAATGCATGATTTATCAATAACCAGACCTTACTGATTACTGGTAATCCTAGCAATCAGGCTAATCTAATCAAAGATTACATTATATTAATTTGTTGTGTAAACCATAAAAAAAGACAACTCCAACCACTTGGACTCTTTCTTATGTTTGTTTCTTTCATCCCACTATACTAGTTTCAGCTTAATCCAACTCTATGTAAAATTAATAAATCACCGGAGATACAATTACATAAATAGTAAATGATACATATATACATGTTTTATTGGATGTCCCCCAAGGAACAAATGATACATATACACAAAGCTATGAACTTAACAGCGTATACAAAAAATTCATAATGGAGGAGCGCCAAACCTAAGCCACGAGTCAAAAGCTCTCCAATTTGAAGTGGGTTCTTAGCAGCAGATTGTAACAAAGATTGAGAATCTGTGTTTATGGCATAGAACTCGATACCCTGACATCAAAAGAAGAAAATTACGTTAATGATTTTTTTAATTAAGGATGCTATTTTATACAGCTTAGAAGAGCACTAAACTTGCATAGATATTTGTTTGCAACTAGCTCAATAGACAACCAAATCAACATCATGTATTACAGAACCAACTAAATGTCTGTCCCGCAGATGCATAGTTTCACAATTCAAACCACAATCAGAGTTCTACAAAACATCCTTACAACTATACAATCCAAGAGAAGTAACAGTTCAGTAACCCAACTTTCAGCATGTCCCAAACATGTCAAACTAGGAAGTAACATTTTTTATCTCAACTTTACTTAATTCTGAAATGTCGGTAAACAAATTTAATCTGGTTACATGCTCTACAATTCCACTAAAAGTAAGGTTTATTGAACGAATTAGCAAGCAAAAGATGCCCTAGTGCTGATTATAAATTTCAGACAAAAACTGATGAAATAAGAAAATGGTGGGTTTGCAGAAAATGCACCTGTAATCCACTACCAATCATCCTGTTAACTGCATTATTTCCTCCACCACCAACACCAACAACTTTAATCTTAGCAGACTCCATTGGAGAAAACGAAGAAGCAGAACAGCAAACTCCAAAGTCATTTCTACGTCTTGGCCGAGCTTTTAAAGAGAAACCCATTTGAGAAAAATCTTTACAGAAGTTATTCTTTGCAAACCCTAATGAAATTGATGGAGATGATATTAGTTGGTTAGCATTTGTGATGTTAAGAAGAGTAGCCATTTCTGCAAAAACCTTCCAAGGTTTCTCTCTCCCCCTTGCAGAGTGAAAGAAAAAGTGAAATCAAGATTTGTTGTTAGTTTATAATAAAAAATAATAAGGAAAAAATCAATATGGGAGAGGAAAAGAGAAAAAAAGTTGTTAATTTCAAAAAAGTGAAAATCACAGGTGGGAAATAAGGGCCTTTTCTATTTATGGGTTTTAGGTTCTAGGGTTTTAAAAGAAGTTCAACAGATGAAATGTTAGCCATAGGTCCCGACTCGTGCAATTTGTCAACATCCGCGGGCACAACCATCTAATATCGGGGTATTAGATTTGGAAGGCTATTATTGGGGCGTCACATTCCATTAGAGGGGCGTCACCTAATAGGACAAAAACGGGTCACCCAGAAGTAATATCAAAAACCCCTTATCTCAAATAATTTTGTAATGACCGAACAACCCTTTAGTTAATTTTTATTTTTTTAGATAATAATTAATTCTACGGTTGGAATCAATCCAAACCTGGACGTAAAACCAATTTCTACGGTTGGAATCAACCCAAACCTGGACGTAAAATCAATTTCTACGGTTGGAATTAAAAGGAACCTGGACGTAAAATTGAAATTTACGGCTAGGTTGACGAAAGGAAAATTCAGTAAACTAAACCTAGACGTAAAATTGAAAATTACGGTTGGAATTCAACTAAACCTAAACGTAATACAACATGCAAATCAAAGTTTACGGTTGAATTGAACTAAACCTAGACGTAAGTTCTTCAAAAACTAAATTACGGTTGAAAAATCTAGTAACGTACCCAAACGTAACACTAGCAAAAAGTAACTAAAACCCTAATTTTACTTCGATTTCATTCAATCTAACCTATTTTAAGCACAAAAACAAGTAAACAAAGATGGGTATGTTCAATTATTACCTTACATACACCATGGGTTTGTTCGATGAAATGAATTCAAATGGATTTACGATGAAAATGATGAAGAGAAAGAGGAGAGGAAGAAGAAGAGCAACTGAAATGTGAAGAATGAAGAATAGAAATTAGGTTTTGTTTATGTTTTTAAGTTTTAATTTTAATTGAAGGGTAGTTTGGACAGTTGCTATTGAATCAAAAGTACCCCATAACCAGATTTTTGGTCACTAAATATCCAAATGAAGCCCCTCTATTGGATGGTGACGCCCCAATAATAGCCTTCTAGATTTATCTGCTAGAAGTTTAAGTTTAATACATAAAAGGAGGAATTGCATCCCAATCAAATTTGCTAAGAAAATATTTTTCTTTTTTAGCTAAAGTGTTACTACTACTGCATTTACATTGAACTGATAAGGTTATGAACAGGAGATAGTTGGAATTCCATGGCATATGCTAAACACTGAATTTGGACTGGAGAGAGTCGGAACCACCTGGAAATCAATTTCTAGGTACTTGGAACTACCTAGGTAGTTGAATTCTAGTGGTGCCAAACAGACCCTTAGATAAGAACGCGCACGTTTTTCTGTCTCCTCCAAAAAAGCTTTACTGGTCCAAGAGATTGTTGTTGTAGAGCCATCCAGATTTTTGATTAAACCTTCACTGTCACCTTTGATACTGAAGTTTGAGAGTTGTTTCTCTTCCACTCTTCTGCCTCTCGTGGATCTGGACAAGATGATGGTCCTGCCCTGCCTCCTTCAAAGCAACTTGTTTCACCTCTTAAGATTCATGCAAAACTAGATGGTATAGAGTTAGATATCCATGCTGCATCTACATTGATTTTTAGGGTATTTTTACCTGGAGGTCCATGGAGTGTCCTGTTTTTCGTTTCGATTTCCTCTTCCTACTATTTGTATTTTTCTTTTTCCTTGTCCAAAATCTACATGTCTTTGAATTTTCTTTGCTAGTTGTCGTGGGGTCTGAGTTATCCCTTGAAAAGCTTTATTACATCTTGTTTTCCAAACAAACCACATTTTTGTAGTAACTAATTCTAAAGATATAATTGTATTTGGGACTAAAAACACTCCTTACAGACATCTACTATCTTGGTGTTGTTAGGGAAGTTAATTTGGACAGGATTTGGTCCAAGTTCCTAAACCTCTTTACCAAAGGGACAATGTAAGAAGATGTGTTCAATAGTTTTTTCGTGTTCACCACAGAAGGTGCAGTTTGGATTAATGTCTATAATTATGCCTTTTAGTTTTGAATTTGTAGACAAATCATTTTGTAAGCATTTCCACAGGAAAATTTTTATTCTAGGGGAGAATTTTAGTTTCCATAAAGATTTCCAGAAATTATCATCTAAACTGAGACTAGAAGAATTTATTTCATTTTCACTAAGTTTGTCATACATAGATTTTACTGTAAATTCTCCAGTCTTGGTTAATTTCCATCTCATATTGTCTCTTTTAGGGTTATTCAATCTGTCCGAAAAGATATTTATTTTACAAAATTTTTCTGTTACTAGGAAAAGAGGAGGAAATCAGAGCTGTATTCCACTTCTGGGAAGATGAATCAACCAAATCTGCTACTAGAGATAGAGAACTGTTGGAAGAAGTTTTATAATTAATCAGAGTATTTGTTAGTCCTGGTATCCAGTTATCTTCCCAGATGTTTATACTAGTACCATCTCATACCTCCCATATACTATTTTGCTCTACCAATTTTCAGACCTTGACAGATATATTTCTAAATCCAAGAACATTTGTCCGGAGGCTTAGCTCTAAGGACATATTTATTTCTGAAGTATTTAGGATTAAAAGTTTTTTCCCAGAGAGAATTGGGCTCTTTTAACAGTCTCCAAGCTATCTTACTATCAGAGCTAAATTAAATTTATGCGCATCAATAAGACCTAGTCCTCCTTTTCTCATGGGTTTACAAAGTCTTGGCCATGCTTTAACCTTCAACATTTGGTTCAATGCCCCACCAAAAGTCTATTTGAATATCATTTATTTTGTTAGAAATCTTTTTTGGTAGAACGAAGCATCACATCTGAAATGTTGTAATAATAGACAAGAAAGATTTGTTTAAAACTGTTTTATTAGTTTGAGGAAGAACTTTACTCTTCCATCCCTTGGATTTATGTTCCATCTTTTCCAGGATAAACTCAAAGATTTTTATCTTGGATTTGTCTATGAACATGGGAACCCATAAATATGAGTCTTTAATATTGATGTGTTTTATCTTAGTAATTTCGACATCATTCTTTGGTGTTTATGATGAACTTTTTTACTGAAAAAGACACATGACTTGTAAAAGTTAATCAGTTTTCCCGAGGCTTGGCTGAAAAGTGTAAGAGTATTGCTCGTTCGAACTCATAAGTGTTGCTATATCGAGCTTGTTGTCAAATTTAATTGTCAAAACTATATCTTGATTTCTAGTCTACAATTAGTTAAATCTCGGTCTAGGATAGTGTAGTTGAGAAACGAACCAACCATCATTTGCGTTCAACCGAAGTTTGGAGAACTTCATCAACAAAAGGAAAGTGAAGACTGAACCACCTATTTCTCAAATTATATTCAATTTTCTATCCTTGAGACGTTTGTCGCATAACTAATTAGACTAGCTTGCATAGACAAGAATTTCGAGTCGAGAACTAATTATTTAGTTTACGAATTTCTCAAATATAATGACTAAGCTTAATGAACATTTGTTCAATTTCGGTGGAGAACAGTTTATTGTTCGGAACCAAATCATGATTCAAGTTAATCATTCAAAAATAGCTTGGAACAGTGATATTTGTCATTGATGTTATTCAAGTATTTTTTAAATTGTTTTGGAGAAATATAAAACTACTATATTTGGAATACAAGACAGTATTATCAGTCTTACAAACTGGGAAAACTGTTATATGTCTGAAGCCGTACTACATGTACTTGTACACGTAGCAGAGTAGCTATATATCGACTTTCAAATTTGTGTGATACACATACTCGTATGCACATCATGGGAAAATCTGTTTGTATCGTGATCCAGATAGGTATGCATATTCTTATGCAAACCATTTTGGAACTGGTAAGGAAACCGAGTTAAAGTATTCAAACCGGTATGCGAACCAATATAGGTCTATGTTCTAGAACCACTTTAGTACCTAAATCGGTACGCAAACTGAAAAAGTTATGTGAACTCCGACACTTAGTGTTGTACCTAAGTTTGCAAACCGGTACGTGAAATGAAAAAGTTATGTCAACTCCGGAACTCGGTTTTGCTTATAAGTTTGCAAACCGGTTCGCGTACCATGACTCAGCCGATTCACGAACGACTTAAGCACTTGTACTTTGTGCATTTACCAATTATGTCGATTATGATTGAATTGCGATTAAATTATTTCTCTGAGATAATTTTCATTTGATCAATTCTCTATAAATACACTAGACTTAATTGATCACATGATTGTGACTCAAGATCAATGTCTTTGTGTTCATGAAAATGAGTGTTAATCTTTTAACTTCCAATGGCTAGTTTCAGCTAACCATGTTGAACATAATCTTTATACACGGTTCGGTTACGATTTACCTAACCAGAGCGTATATCTTGTTTATGTGAATAAGATTCAAATTTTTTATCTAACAGTGAATATTGTTTGCTTGGTTCCAAAGCTATCTTAGCTTAAACCTAAAGCAACCTAGACTTTGAATGTCCGTATAAGGGGAACTCTTGACAACTGGGATATTTGAATCCTGACACTATTTTTTGGTGTGTCCTAGTTGTATCCAGAGTCGTCCTCTCCAGAAACTCTTTTAGGGTTTAGCGAGCATCAAAGACTTCATTGGGGTTCGTGAAGCCAGGTCCAGTTATCTTTTATCTTGATAACTTGAGTATCCTGATCTTGTTCGATTGTTGATTTATCACTTGAACAAGATAGATAGAAATCACAAAGTTCTCTTCGTCTCAAACTTTGTGATTTCGCAAGTTTTATACTTGTGAGGTGAATAACAATCTAGAATGCACTTCAGGTTCCATAAGTTCGGATTTTGAGGATAGCCAGACTTTGTCAAATTGCTATGGATTTCCATCACCTTGATCCTACGTTTGATCTGATCATCCGTTTCGATCATAAATCAGGAAATCAATTATAGGCTTAATCTGTTGGGAGACAGATTTGGTTTAAAGTCTTCAATTGAGTTGAAGCAACTCTTAGTTGGTGGGACTCCATTTAAGGGAATAAATTGTGTAGAGTCCTGCTGGGATTCAAGAGGCGTAAGGAACGCGACTGTACCTTAATCGGTGGGTTTTCTTTTAGGGCTCAATTACGTTACATATCGAATTTAATTGGTAGTAGGCTAGTGTATGTAGCGGCTTAATACAGTTTGTGTTCAATCTGGACTAGGTTTCGGGGTTTTTCTGCATTTGCGGTTTCCTCGTTAACAAATTTTTTGGTGTCTGTGTTATTTCTTTTTCCACATTATATTGTTTATCTTTATAATTGAAATATCACAGGTTGTGCGTTGATCAATCACAATATATAGGTCCGACCTAGTTTGTTGGATAAGACTTGATTGATCCTTGGATATTGGTCTTTGGTACCGTCCAAGAACTCTCTTTGGGATTAGGTTCACGGATTCAATTCTGTAAACGTTCTAATCACAAGAGAGATATAAACATAACTCTAGACACTTTCCTTGATTGAGTTTTTATTCTCGGGGTTGTGTTGAGTTTGTCCATAAAAATTGCCTACGAAAAAATTGGTGGTGTATTTTGGTACCCCCAGTGTTTTCAAAAAGATTAATTGTATTTAACATAATTTTACATTCTATTAAGTCTGCCTTAACAAAAAGCAGACAGTCGTCGGCGAAAAGAAGATGAGAGATTGGAATGCTTTTTGGGGTTATTTTGACTCCATTAAGAATTTTTTTTATCCTCCTGAGTGGATAAAAGTCTAGAGAATACTTCCATACATGTTATGAAGAGGTATGGAGACAAAGGATATCTTTAACTAATACCCCTATATGGTTTTAAGAATTCTCATGGAGATCCATAGAAGAACAACTACAGAGGCGGTAGAGATACATTGTTCTATGAGGGAACAAACATAAGAGTTAAAGCCAAAGGTTTTAAGGTTTTCAAAAGAAATTTCCAATTGACTTTGTCAAAAACTTTTGACATGTCAATTTTTATTTCTAAACCACCACGATTTATAAGCGTTGATACCAACATTACTAGGGGCTGATGCCATCTCAAGATCTTAAGCGATCATGGCCGTTGGATCAACTAAATGGTATCAGCCCCCAGTAATCCTGGTATCATCCCCTATAAATCATGTAAACCACCAGTCCTAGATTTTTTCTTTTTAAAAGAATGAATTATTTCATGGGAAACAATGATGTTATCTGAGATTTTTCTAGAAGAAAGGAAGGCATACTTGAAAAAACGGGGATCTAACAACCACACCCAATATTTCGTTTCGGCAATCTGTATGGACTAACTCCAATATATTTCTAAGAGAATCAACTAGGCAGTCAGACTCAATCAAGGAAAATACATCCAAGATTTATATCAACAAATCAAACAGATAGAAATACGCGAGCCCGATTATTATGAGAAACAACTTGAACGGTACCAAAGACCAATATTCAAGTGTCAATCAATTTATATCAACAACCAAAGGCTAAATTTACCAATTGATTGAACTGTGATGTTTCAATTATATAGAAAATATAATGCGGAAAAGAAATGACACAGACACCAGAAATTTTGTTAACGAGGAAACTGCAAATGCAGAAAAACCCCGGTTGCTAGTCCAGGTTTGAACACCACATTGTATTAAGCCGCTACAGACTCTAGCCTACTTTTCAGACTGGAATGTAGTTGAGCACTAGCCAATCTCACACTGATTAAGTACAGTCGCGTTCCTTACGCCTCTGAATCCCACAAGGACTCTCCGCACTTGATTCCCTTAGCTGATCTCACCCACAACTAAGAGTTGCTACGACCCAAAGTTGAATATTTGATAAAAAAATCAGTCTCACACAGAAAAGTCTATTGAATAGATAAATCTGTCTCCCACATAAATACCTATGAGTTTTTGTTCCGTCTTTCGATAAATCAAGGTGAACATGAACCAATTGATACACCGGTCTTATATTCCCGAAGAACAACCTAGTAACATCAATTACCTCACAATAACTTAACTATATGGTAGTAGAACAAGCTATTGCGAAATCACAAAGAATGAGACGAAGAGCTTTGTGACTACTTTTTATATCTTACCTATCGGAGATAAATCTCGAGCAAATCTTAGAGAAGATAGTACTTAATACGATAAAACAAAGTAAGATCAGAACAAGCAACTACAGAGAAAATAATTAGGTATGGCTTCAGAATCCCAATGAAGTCTTTAAGTCGTTAACCTATAATGGTTTTAGGAAAAACCTAGGTTAAAGGAGAACCGTCGCAACTAGTATTACACAAGAGGTGTGGGGATTAGGTTTCCCAGTTGCTAGAGTTCTCCCTTATATAGTCTTCAAATCAGGGTTTGATAAATTTGGAACAAAGCAATCAATATTCACTGTTAGATGAAACCTGATTTTAGATTCAAGTTAATATCTTTCAACCGTTTAGATTGATCTTAGCTTGTTACACACAAATGAAATATGCCTTCATTTAGATATGGATAACCGCACCTAAACGTGTATATTGAGTTGGCTCAATAACAGTTAATTGAAGTTAGCCATATGAACACTTTTCTCTTAACCTTGTTCATCTTAACACTTCTAGATCAATTGATAATCAAATGAATCTAATTGTGTCACTCATAGATTTGTTCAATTGTTTATATTCTCGTAGAAGTATACAAGACACAATTGAAGCAAAATCGGTTTGATTCGAAAGAATCAGTTCATGAACATTTTAGCGATGGTTTGCAAAGATTGCATTCCTTAATTTATAAATGTATTTGTTCATGAGTATGAAATCATACTTAACCGATTTAAGAACTTGAACCACTTAAGTTTGTGAACGGGTACGTGAACTTAAGTTTCAGACATTGGTCACAAGCCGACAGTTTGCAAACGGGTACACTAAATTTAGCTCCGGACCGAACTCAGTTGAAACCGCTTGTGAACGGGTACGTAAACTTGGTTCCCAGACTTCAACAGTGAACGGGTATGCAAACTAAGTACCCTGACTTAAACAGTTGAATAAGTTTGCGAACGGGTATGCAAACTTCCGGTCCTGAGTTCCGTCAAAACAGTTCGTACACTAAGTACACAAATCGTAATGTATCCAGACATGGGTTTTAGCTCTTAACTCCCATTTCAATCAATGAAACATTCTTAGAAGACGGGGATAGCCGTCTTATACAAACTATTAGATTTAAAGAAATTTTCAAGTGATCGAATGATCAATACGAAACATTTCGAGCCTACATCAAATGACTGTCTCACATAAATCATGTAAGATGTTACCAGGTGATTTTCACAAGACCATCTTTTGACTTTCGACAAGAATAATGATGAACGTGGTTAAAGCAAAAATCTTTCCAACACATATTTCGAGAAAGATATAAGCGAGTTAAACTCAGCTCGAAATATCAAATGTGTATAAAGTAAAGTCTATATAGTTATACGACTTTTGTCTCAATAGGAGATAAAATAGAAATAGACTTCTGAGTGATAGATGAGTTCAAGTCTCCACATACCTTTTGTTGATGAAGTTCCACAAGCTCCCCTTAGTAGTTCTTCGTCTTCAATCGATGAACGTCGTGAAGTCGAAAGCTCAACTACACATCCTATCCTAATCCGAGACATAGCTATAAGTAGACTAGAAATCAAGACTTATAATTTTGACAACTAAACTTGGCAAACAAGCTTGAGATAGGAATGCTTGCGAGTACGATCGAGCAGTGCTCTAACAATCTCCCCCTTTGTCAATTTTAGTGACACAACTATCAATACATATGGATTAGAAAATAAATAAACTTTGTAGCTTCTCATCCAAATGCTTTATTTCCTTGGTTCTTCAACATTCCTTGAATTCTTCATCACTCCAAGTACTCCAGTGATTCTGAATTTCTTCAACTCAACATCATAGTTGTTGAAGATCTATAACCATAATAGTAAGAAAGCAGATGTTCTCAATTATTTTTATACAATGTCATAGTATTATTACACAACATCAAAGTTCAATTTTATCACAACTTTGACAATAATACTAATGTGATATGTATCACTCCCCCTTAGTCAATACTTGGTCTCACAATGAAAACCACTCCCCCTTACATAATGATCTGTAAACCATATGTATATGTAGTGTGAACTACAAAATAATTCTCCCCTTTTTTGTCAATATAAATTGGCAAAGGTACGAAAACTAGCGGGATCATAATGAAATTCTCAAAGAGATACTTCATGACTAAAATAGAATATATCAACTTTGTTTCGACGATTTTACATTGTCGAAACTTAGTGTATTCATCAAGGAGTTTATAAAGATACAAGATAACTCCTACAATATTCAACAGCCGCACTCCCCACAAAGATTTAGCAATTAAGCACAAGTTCAATTAAGAATTATCCCCCATAAAATGTTATTCCCGAAAGAATAATAAGAGCGACCTTACTTTTACAAGATAAGAAGGATTTCTTTGGACATTAACAAATCACATGAAACATGAATTTGTATCCAGTAAACTCAATCAAATTAACCACAAATGAACCTCAATGATTAATTTAATAGGAAATGCTCAACATAAGAAAACTTATGGAGCCATACAGTACTTTCACATAGAAGTGGATCAAGGAAAGATCAATACTGCGGAATATTCAAAGATTCATTCTATTTTTCATTAAAATTTGCATAATGATATCATAGACTTAATCTTTGACATCAAAAGTTCATTCTATTTTACATCAATATTTGCATAATGACACAATAGACTTAACTTTTGACTTATATGGGACAATCATAGTTCACGGACGTAAACACACTTATCCCATAACATAATTTGCAAAATATAAAACCAATAAAGATTAATACTGCAAAATCATCTTCCAAATAACTTAGAATTTAAATAAATAAATCAAAAAACATTGCAAGATGAAAATCGTTGGCAATAGCTATGTGTAATCACAATATATGCTATTCCAAACCCTAGTTATCCTTCTTAAAACATAAGAATAAATTCTCATAAGAAGTTTCCTAGACATTAAGAATCAAAAACTAAAAAACCAAGTGACTCGTAAACCAATAAAATCGATCATGAACTGAAATCAAGGAGCACTTACGGAAACCTCACGAGTCTTGTGTCCTTTGAGCTTGTGATTGACAACATCCACTGCTTCTTCAGAGAAGATATCCTCATTGAGAAGATCTTTAACATGTGTCTTCATGAGAACAAGGTCAGAGTTAACCCTTTTTAACTCAGTTCTTAACACATCGAGACCCTTCACAGTATCAATGAGCTGCAGTTTTCTTCCTCAAAGTATTTAAGAAAATGATGAACCACTTCGGCCGAAACCATCTCATCATTCTCAATATCTTGATGAGTATAGGCATAGTAGCATGAGGCATCAGAAAAATCCTCAGGATTTTGACCATCAACTTCTACTAAGGTTCTTTTGTTCCTCCCTTTGGACTCGAAACCAATACCTTTATCAAGAAAACCTCTTGCAAAATCACAAGTGCGAGAAGGTGAAGACATTCTTGACGCAAAGAAAATAACCTAGAGTACACGTACATGACTCAATAGGTTTTGTATTTAAATGGTTTCTTAGGTACGGTAAATTTTAGGGTTTGTAGAAATGGTTCGTGGCAAGCAAATGGGTACCCGTACGAACACAATCCGAACAAAAAAAAAACTGTAAAGTACCTCTTTTAAAGGTAAAAGAACACAACAAAAATTTTCTACATGGAGGTTTTCTCTCATAAATTTTTGGCTCTATAAGTTTTTATATTCTCACAAAAAAGAAACTTAGAGCATAAAAGTAGCTCACAACTCAATTGTAAAGACAAACCAAAAAGAAGTGATTCTCAAAACACAATCAATACTTAGGCAAAGCTGTTTGTAGACAATAGTTTAGGTATGAACGATAAGAGAATAACTCAACTAATCAGAAAGCATTATACCAATAAGTATACCTGAATATTAGAAAATCTTACTCAACAAGATTTTTTATGAGTAAGAATTCAACCCTTGTGATTAATTAGCACAAGTATGAACTTTATGCTCATCAAATGAATATTCTTCATGGTTCATCATCTTTTTTCTTCTATCTGTAGGAGAAAACTCTTTTTGATGTGAAAAAGTATCATAAAACTTATTGTCGTCAAACTAAGAGACTAAGTTTGAATCCTTACCATAAGAAGTTTGTATGGAGGATTTTGACAGCCTGTTGATAAGATCCTTGTATCCTTCAATTATGAGATTAAGGTTGTCCTTCATATCTCCCTTGTTGTTTCCACCTACTGGCACCTTTCTCACATCTTGATCATCATCCTTCACTTTAGGTTGAGAAGGACTTTTCAGAAATCTCCTTAACCGATTTGTATTAATACTACAATTAGTTCGAAAGTTCGATGAGCATTTGAACTGACTTTCCAGGAAGAATTCACAGGGGGAGTACTAAAACCAATAGGTTTAGATATCCGAATGTCAGTTACACCTTTGAGTATTAAATCTAAGGTGTGCTGAAGTCGACCAAAGTAATTGTCATTCAGCTTCAGTTTGCTCTTCCGTTGAACATGTCCTTTTGAATCACAAAAAAGACATACTTTCTGATCACCAGAGTGATTAGAGTGTGTAGCATTAATAATATCGTTAGAAGATTTCTTCCTTCCATGAGATGTGGTAAATCCATGATCAATGGAAGAACCAAGCATCTTTTTAGAAATAGAAAGGGTTTGTAGTTTAGATTCTGAAGCTGGATTCATTAAAGAAACATGATTAGAACTAGCCATGTTTTCTGAAATAATAGCAGAATCAGAAGTAATTGGTATGACGGACTCCACAGAACGACCTTTATCTTGAATAGAGAGATTACTCAATAGTCGTTCTATTTCAAGGTGTTTATGGGTGAAAACTGTTTCTGCTGGTCTTGGTAATTTTGGGTGTGTGGATGAGAAACGAATTTAAACCCTAAACAAATGAACTGCACGGGAGTGCTTTTCATTCGAGAGATCAATCTGTGCAATTCTGGCCTAAACCAAGAAATGGCCGTTCCAGACTTGCTTCGGTCACAAAGTGAAGGAGATGGGGTTGATCTTAGGGAGGGAAGCGAATAAGGTGTTGAGATTGTGGAGGTGTTGGTTGTTGATGACTTGTATCAGAAAGAGGATCTGGCTTGCAAAATGTAAGCTATCAGTTCTAGTAATTTCTGGATACGAATGACAACACTTGGTTTTCTGTGCTTGTCTCTGTGTTATTTGGAAATAGGTGATGAACCTATTTATACAAGTCATAAAGCAAAAACCTCGTCTCTCGTAGGAAGTAGAGGAAGTGGAGTGATGAAGTAGTGGGGTCGTGTGTGAGTGATTGCACGATCACGTCTTGGACCACTTCTCTCATCATCGCTAACTGTCCATGTCTTCCTGACACGTTCTTGTAAGGGCGCGTTGCACGCTGCACGCTGTAAACCGCCAGACCAATACCCAGTAAGTATCCCCCAGTTTGTGACATGCTTGATGTCTCGAATGAGTGGATCGTGGGACCCACATGGAGTAGCATACGATGCTAGGTTAAATAACTGAGTTATTTAGGAAATCGATATTCATGAAATATTGTGTATACTCTATGCATGTAATGCATAGAATATAATCAATGTGTGTGAAGCATCGTTGTTTTAAGGCTTAACGGAGATTAAGCGTCTTAAAACAGATGCATGCTTAGTTATCTTCGAATGATAGTTTGGAAGTTGCACATGCAAGCCCTCCCTTGGCCGATCATATGATGTGGTAGAGTGACGGATGGTAATCACCACGACACCTTATTGGCCGTTTAACTCCTAGCCTGGGCTGCCTAACCAAGCTGGTAGAGTTGGACGAACGAGATGATATATGACGCTCATCTGCGACCGTTGATGAAGTTTTAGGGTTTTGAAGAGGTGCGCAAGCATCGGTCTTCATCTTGGTCGAAACTAAGCATGGGAGGCGTTTTTGGCAGGACCGACCGGGCATGCGTGTAGACGGCTTGCCGGTGTACATGTCCGTACCTCACTGTCTCATGAAGGTGCGATCTAGGCCACTCAATTTGACCGGTAAAGAGGAGTGGCCGAGATCAAATTTCGACAGGAATCCTATGCCGCAGAGGATTCTTAAAGGGGCGCGACATGCCACCTTAAAGGCACACGAATCAAGGCATCCAGCCATGGCTTGTCTTGGTCGGTCGGACATAGAGATTGACGGGCCCACAGTGATCACGTTGATACTCTCTGGACTTCCTTAGTCTATTCCTGCACCATTCATCCAAGCTGGCAAAGATGGACGCTCGTGATCGATTAACGACACATGTAACATGCCGCAAACCCTAATTAGGGTTTTGGATCGGTCGTGCGCATGCAACTTCAACCAAACGGTTTTGAAAGCTATGCTCCTCCCTTGGGGAGGCCGATCATGCGGGGTCCACATTGGGCCGACAGAGAACGTGTCTGTACCTGCCTCGTGGTCCTAGGTGTGATCTAAGCCATCCAACCATGCTTGCGAAGTTGGATGGTCGTGATCAATTTAAGACACTAGTGGACTTCCACCTTTTTTTTAAAGCATCACGCCAGCCATGTTTTGAGCAATCGTTTATTGCTCCATGGCTTGGTCGTGAGAGAGCCGATCATGTAGGTGAAAAGCGGGCCCGCCAATGTGCATACCAGCACTTCACTGATCAATCGTAGGATGATCCAAGCCGTCCAACCATGCTTGCGAAGTTGGACGGTCGCGACTTCTTTGAGACTGTTTTTAACAGCTTTGCGCATACAAGCCACTCCATACTAGCTCGACCATCCTTCTTCAAGGCTGGCGTTTGGTGGATGTTTGGGGACATGGCATGTGTTCGACCGTCCAGGGCATAAACGGGCCCGCTGGTGGTCATTGTGGTGATAGCCTGCTCCTGTTGAGGATCATCTAGGCTGGTTAAATCATGCGGACAACCTGCGTGGCCATGATCGTTTCTGAGACTGACATGGGCAGTCCAGATTTCCTTTAGAAAATATGCTCAATCGGGCTAGTATAACACACCGAGAGAAATATGCTCAATCGGGCTAGTATAACACACCGAGAGAAATATGCTCAATCGTGCTAGTATAACACATCGAGAGAAATATGCTCAATCGGGATAGTATAACACACCGAGAGAAATATGCTCAATCGGGCTAGTATAACACACCAAGAGATGCATCCTCAATCGGGCTAGTATAACACGCCGAGAGATGTAGCCTGTACGGGTATTTCGTGCATGCCTCACTATCGACACTTGGAGATTCGTGTTGCTCTGCTAAGAGCAACACTCAGTCGTCATGCCGCACCAATAATGAGAGTTCTGCGGGAACAACACAGGAAATACAAGGCTAATCATGCATTAATTAATAATGTTATAAATCCACAGAATATCGGGATTTTTGCTACATGCTCTGTTCTGGGTGTATTTAATTCACAGAATACTGGGATTGTTGCCACATGCTCCATTCTAGGTGAATTAGTAAAGTGAAGAAGTATTCATCGCTCGGTTAGCTTTATCCTCTGCAGGATGTCAGGTATTAAGTTCGGCTTTTACAATTTTAGCCTTTAACAAAAATCCACCATCAACATTAAGTCCCCTGCCTAGCACACAATGGTTACATCATTGTGGGGTAGGCATGAGATGGTGACAGTATGCACGTAAGAAGACAAGATAAAGGAAGTTTACCTGGAGGGACTCTGGCCGGCTGTGTTGGCAATCATCCGTGTGAGTATTCCAGGTGGGACCGGTTTTCTCTTTCGGGTTATTGAGCCAAGAAGGGAATAGAACTTGTATGCTCCTCTTCCCATAGAAAACCGTGCATGTAACCCTGGACGAATATGGACCCCACCATGTATATGCTTCGACCAAACGTCACCCTGTTGCACCTGTTTGATAGGCATGTGGGCCCGCCTACTTCGCTCAACTGTGGGACTCATCATGCGCCTGCTTGATCGAACGTGGGCTTGCTGTACCTGCTTCGGTTAAACGTGGGTCCACTGCGTGCCTGCTTTGGTCGAACGTGGGACCCGATGTGAGCATGCTTGCTTCGAACATGGGCAGCTGTGCATGCTTCGATCAAACACGGGTCCACCATGTACATGTTTCAAACGTCGGCCCTGTCCTGTGCCTGCTTTGCCCGTATGGTTGATGTGCTTGCTCGAGTGTCATCCTTGCTACTTCGACCAAACACCGACCCTGCTATCTTGACCAAACACCGGCCTTGCTGCCTACTTCACTCGAACATGGGACCCACCGCGTGCTTTCTTTTCTCAAAAATGAACCTTGTGTGCTCAAATGTGGATGTGGGTCCTGCAAAGAGCGTTGAAGCAGCTTTTGGAGCGAGCAGGTCCCGGAGAGCGTTGAAGCAGCTTCTGGAGCGAGAGAGCATTGAAGCGGCGTCTGCTGGAGAGAGTGTTGAAGCGATCTCTTCTTCAGTTTGGTTTCCCCTTGCGAATTACATGCTTCTTGATTGACCATCTCTCTTGTGTTGAAGAAGTTCTTGACTGACGGCGAAGGAATTTCATGCTGAGCCTCAGTCCTTAAGCGTGGTCTACGTGGCTCCATCTTGTATGCCCGATGGGTCTTTTGTACATAGTGGTCGTTGATATGGTGAAGCTCTTGACATGGAGGATCTGTATGTACCTCTTAAGTCCCAGGTGCAATCTCCTTTGGTAACGCAACTACTTCTTCCACGGGAGACAAATTCTGAAAGCGTCTCTCATTGGTGTAGTTACCGTCGATCCAGATATGGAATATCTTGGACGTTGTTTCATCATTGTGGCAGTCGTGCATGTGGTATTTGAGTTGAAGTTGGAGATTTTGGACGCGCATGATGTTGTATCTCGATGGATTTCCTCTTACTGCTTCAGCGAAACTGCTTACGGAAGGCTGAAGGTTGTATTGCATGTTGGCGAGATGTATGTTGAGTAACTAACATCATGAGGCTCTTAATTACCGACAAACCTGGTTCTTTCTAGAAGGGCAGTTGCTGTTGTAGATGAGCGTTCAACAGCTTCACGAAGTCAGAAGATGACCAAAAGTGCAGATTCTCCAACATATCACGATAGACCTGCACCATCGTCTGACAGAGTGATTCGCCCGAATCTTTCTCGACATGACGCGCGGACATCGTTATCTTCTTGAGGCTGCTCCTTGAGGTATCGACTTCAGTGGAAGATTGTCGTCATAGAGCGTTGATACGTTGCACCGACATTCTTTAAACCAAATGGCATTACAGTATAATAAAAATTTACGAGAGGAGTTCGAAAAGCTGTCTTAATTGCGTCATGCTCGTACATCCTTATCTGATTGTACCCGCTATATCCATCCATGAAGAAGAACATGTCGTGTCCACTGATGGAGTCTACTAACATGTCAATGTTAGGTAGAGGAAAATCGTCTTTGGGGCAGCATTTGTTCAAGTCTCAGAAATCCACGCAACACCTGATCTGTCCGTTTTTATTTTCACCGGGACCACATTATCCAACCAGGTCAGATGATGGATGAGATTAATGAATCCAGCATCAAGCATCTTCTGAATCTCAGTCTTGATTTGCTCTTCTGCCTCGTGCCTGAATTGCCTCGGAGATTGCTTGATCAGCTTGGCTCCAGGTATGACATGTAGATGGTGGGTGACCAATTTTTCATCTGGACCGGGCATTTATTCATACGTCCAATCGAATATGTCCTGGTATTCTTTGAGAAGTTGTACAAGCTTCGTGCATTCATCCATACATAAGGTTGAGCTGGTGGAGATAGGCCTAGGAGATTCCTCATTCCCGATGTTAACGATTTCGAGCTCATCAGTTGTGGAGTTGGTTCCGTCTTGCAGCTGTCGTGGAGCATCCAGCACCTCTTCTTGTGGATTGTTGTTGTAGCATTCCGTTGGGCGGGGAGATTGGGTAACAGTCTCTCCTGCTCATTGCTAATAGCGGCGTCAGTATACAGTTTTCCTTTTCTGGTCACGACTTTCCACAAAAGTTCGTTCCCTCTTAGCGTGAGCGTGGGTTGTGGCTTCACCGGATGAAGAAGAACGCATTGTCAGCAAAGATGCATCGTGGGGCTTATCCCTCAATGATGCGAGTCGGTCCTTCTCCTGAATCGACGCCCACGTGGGGAGTGAGATTCAATGAACTTTGTCTGATCCTTCCTGCGGAGCTTCTCTTGGTTCAAACAATTCCACTCCACATATTGGTGCATAGGGAGACGACGATGCAGGGATACGAACGACTTCTTTATTCAGCATAGTCTTCAGGCACTGGTGATATGTCGAAGGGACAATCCTACTGTCATGAAGCCACGGTCACCCCAATATCATGTGGTAGTCTGGCTCTCTTTCTATGACTTCGAATTTCCCTCGAAGTCTGTCATTGTAGTAGGCTTCCGAACGATCTTTCCCGGGCGAACCTTGGCTGTCCTGAGAGTCTTGAGAGTAATCACATTCAAAGACGCTCATGTGTCGATAAGAGCCCTCTTGAACTCTGAATCCTTGATGCGTGCGGTAACATGTAGGGCACGGTTGTGATCTTCCTATGGTTAATTGCAGCAAACGTCTCCCCCCGCTGATTCTTCAAGAGGTGTAAAAGTTCGCATAAACTTTCCACTGAAGCCGCTTCCTGATCCACCGGCCTCTGGTTCATAGTGAAACTATTGACTTGAGGAGGATCGTTGTGAGGATCAGTCCCCAGTGTAGGAGTCTCCATGACAGGACCGCTCATATCTGATGTCATCTTGATGAGGAGATCGAGTATGCCGTTTATCGCTTCTTTGATCAGGTCCATGTAGGCCCGCGCCGCTGAAGTACCTTTTCCGGGTGCGTTGAACGCGTTCCTTGTTGGCTCCAGGGGCTGTCGCGGCTCTTGTGGCAATCGATCAGTTAATGTCTCAAGAAAAGTGAGTACCTCTTTCTGAGTTGTAGCTATGTCCGTTTGGGCCCAATCGAGAACTTCTTGTCTCTCCATCAAATCCACCATGGTAATATGGCTCAACTACGTTACATATCGAATTTAATTGGTAGTAGGCTAGTGTCTGTAGCGGCTTAATACAGTTTGTGTTCAATCTGGACTGGGTTTCAGGGTTTTTCTGCGTTTGCGGTTTCCTCGTTAACAAAATTTTTGGTGTCTGTGTTATTTCTTTTTCCGCATTATATTGTTTATCTTTATAATTGAAATATCACAGGTTGTGCGTTGATCAATCACAATAGATAGGTCCGACCTAGTTTGTTGGATAAGACTTGATTGATCCTTGGATATTGGTCTTTGGTACCGTCCAAGAACTCTCTTTAGGATTAGGTTCACGGATTCAATTCTGTAAACGTTCTAATCACAAGAGAGATAGAGATATAACTCTAGACACTTTCCTTGATTGGGTTTTTACTCTCGGAGTTGTGTTGAGTTTGTCCATACAGATTGCCTACGAAAAAATTGGTGGTGTATTTTGGTACCCCCAGTGTTTTAAAAAGATTAATTGTATTTAACATGTTTTTACATTCTACTAAGTTTGCCTTAACAAAAAGCAGACAGCTGTCGGCGAAAAGAAGATGAGAGATCGGAGTGCTTTTTGGGGTTATTTTGACTCCATTAAGAATTTTTTTATCCTCTTGAGTGGATAAAAGTCTAGAGAATACTTCCATACATGTTATAAAGAGGTATGGAGACAAAGGATATCCTTAACTAATACCCCTATATGGTTTTAAGAATTCTCATGGAGATCCATAGAAGAACAACTACAAAGGCGGTAGAGATACATTGTTCTATGAGGGAACAAACATAAGAGTTAAAGCCAAAGGTTTTAGGGTTTTCAAAAGAGATTTCCAATTGACTCTGTCAAAAACTTTTGACATGTCAATTTTTATTCCTAAACCACCACGATTTATAACGGCTGATACCAAAATTACTAGGGGATGATGCCATCTCAAGATCTTAAGTGATCATGGCCGTTGGATCAACTAATTGGTATCAGCCCCCAGTAATCCTGGTATCAGCCCCTATAAATCATGTAAACCACCAGTTCTAGCTTTTTTATTTTTAAAAGAATGAATTATTTCATGGGAAACAATGATGTTATCTGAGATTTGTCTAGAAGAAAGGAAGGCATACTTGAAAAAACGGGGATCTAACAAACAAACCCAATATTTCGTTTCGGCAATCTGTATGGACCAACTCTAATATATTTCTAAGAGAATCAACTAGGAAGTCAGACTCAATCAAGGAAAATACATCCAAGATTTATATCTTTGTTTCTCAATGTAATCAGCAAATCAAACAGATAGAAATCCGCGAGCCCGATTATTATGAGAAACAACTTGAACGGTACCAAAGACCAATATTCAAGTGTCAATCAATTTATATCAACAACCAAAGGCTAGATTTACCAATTGATTGAACTATGACAACCTGTGATATTTCAATTATATAGAAAATATAATGCGGAAAAGAAATGACACAGACACCAGAAATTTTGTTAATGAGGAAACCGCAAATGCAGAAAAACCCCGGTTGCTAGTCCAGGTTTTAACACCACACTGTATTAAGCCGCTACAGACTCTAGCCTACTTTTCAGACCGGAATGTAGTTGAGCCCTAGCCAATCTCACACTGATTAAGTAAAGTCGCGTTCCTTACGCCTCTGAATCCCACAAGGACTCTCCGGACTTGATTCCCTTAGCTGATCTCACCCACAACTAAGAGTTGCTACGACCCAAAGTCGAAGACTTGATAAAAAAATTAGTCTCACACAGAAAAGTCTATTGAATAGATAAATCTGTCTCCCACATAAATACCTATGAGTTTTTGTTCCGTCTTTTGATAAATCAAGGTGAACATGAACCAATTGATACACCGGTCTTATATTCCCGAAGAACAACCTAGTAATATCAATCACCTCACAATAACTTAACTATATGATAGTATAACAATCTATTGCGCAATCACAAAGAATGGGACGAAGAGCTTTGTGACTACTTTTTGTATCTTACCTATCAGAGATAAATCTCGAGCAAATCTTAGAGAAGATAGTATTCAATACGATAAAACAAAGTAAAATCAGAACATGCAATTACAGAGAAAATAATTAGTTATGGATTCATAATCCCAATGAAGTCTTTAAGTTGTTAACCTATAATGGTTTTACGAAAAACCTAGTTTAAAGGAGAATCGTCGCAACTAGTATCACACAAGAGGTGTGGGGATTAGGTTTCCCAGTTGCTAGAGTTCTCCCTTATATAGTCTTCAAATCAGGGTTTGATAAATTTGGAACAAAGAAATCAATATTCACCGTTAGATGAAACCTGATTTTAGATTCAAGTTAATACCTTTCAACCGTTTAGATTGATCTTAGATTGTTACACACAAATGAAATATGCCTTCATTTAGATATGGGTAACCGTACCTGAACGTGTATATTGAGTTGGCTCAATAACAGTTAACCGAAGTTAGCCAGATGAACACTTTTCTCTTAACCTTGTTCATCTTAACACTTCTAGATCAATTGATAATCAAATGAATCTAATTGTGTTACTCATAGAGTTGTTCAATTGTTTATATTCTCATAGAAGTATACAAGACACAATTGAAGCAAAATCGGTTTGATTCGAAAGAATCAGTTCATGAACATTTAAGCCACGGTTTGCAAAGATTGCATTCCTTAATTTATAAATGTATTTGTTCATGAGTATGTAATCATACTTAATCGATTTAAGAACTTGAACCACTTAAGTTTGCGAACGGGTACGCGAACTTAAATTCCGGACATTGGTCACAAGCCGACAGTTTGCAAACGGGTACACTAAATTTAGCTCCGGACCGAACTCAGTTGAAACCGTTTGTGAACGGGTACGTAAACTTGGTTCCCAGACTTCAAAAGTGAACGGGTATGCAAACTAAGTACCCTGACTTAAACAGTTGAATAAGTTTGCGAACGGGTATGCAAACTTCCGGTCCTGAGTTCCGTCAAAACAGTTCGTACACTAAGTACACAAACCGTAATGTATCCAGACATGGGTTTTAGCTCTTAACTCCCATTTAAATCAATGAAACATTCTTAGAAGACGGGGATAGCCGTCTTATACAAACTATTAGCTTCAAAGAAATTTTCAAGTGATCGAATGATCAATACGAAACATTTCGAGCCTACATCAAATGACTGTCTCACATAAATCATGTAAGATGTTACCAGGTGATTTTCAAAAGACCATCTTTTCACTTTCGACAAGAATAATAATGAACGTGGTTAAAGCAAAAAACTTTCCAACACATATTTCGAGAAAGATATAAGCGAGTTAAACTCAGCTCCAAATATCAAATGTGTATAAAGTAAAGTCTATATAGCTATACGAATTTTGTCTCAACATGAGATATAATAGAAATAGACTTCTGAGTGATAGATGAGTTCTCCACATACCTTTTGTTGATGAAGTTCCACAAGCTCCCCTTAGTAGTTCTTCGTCTTCAATCGATGAACGCCGTGAAGTCTAAAGCTCAACTACACATTCTATCCTAATCCGAGACATAGATATAAGTAGACTAGAAATCAAGACTTATAATTTTGATAACTAAACTTGGCAAACAAGCTTGAGATAGGAATGCTTGCGAGTACGACCGAGCAGTGCTCTAACAATCTCCCCCTTTGTCAATTTTAGTGGCAAAACTATCAATACATATGGATTACAAAATAAATAAACTTTGTAGCTTCTCATCCAAATGCTTTATTTCCTTGGTTCTTCAACATTCCTTGAATTCTTCGTCACTCCAAGTACTCCAGTGATTCTGAACGTGTTCAACTCAACATCAAAGTTGTTGAAGATCTGTAACCATAATAGTAAGAAAGCAGATGTTCTCAATTATTTTTATACAATGTCATAGTATTATTACACAACATCAAAGTTCAATTTTATCACAACTTTGACAATAATACTACGGTGATATGTATCACTCCCCCTTAGTCAATACTTCATATCACAATGAAAACCACTCCCCCTTACATAATGATCTGTAAACAATATGTATATGTAGTGTGAACTACAAAATAATTCTTCCCCTTTTTGTCAATATAAATTGGCAAAGGTACGAAAACTAGCGGGATCATAATGAAATTCTTAAAGAGATACTTCATGACTAAAAGAGAACATATCAACTTTGTTTCGACGATTTCACATTGTTGAAACTTAGTGTATTCATCAAGGAGTTTATAAAGATACAAGATAACTCCTACAATATTCAACCGCCGCACTCCCCACAAAGATTTAGCAATTAAGCACAAGTTCAATTAAGAATTATCCCCCATAAAATGTCATTCCCGAAAGAACAATAAGAGAGACCTTACTTTTACAAGATAAGAAGGATTTATTTGGACATTAAAAAATCACATGAAACATGAATTTGTATCCAGTAAACTCAATCAAATTAACCACAAATGAACCTCAATGATTAATTTAATAGGAAATTCTCAACATAAGAAACTTATGGAGCCATACAGTACTTTAACATAGAAGTGGATCAAGGAAAGATCATTACTGCGGAATATTCAATGATTCATTCTATTTTTCATCAAAATTTGCATAATGATATCATAGACTTAATCTTTGACATCAAAAGTTCATTCTATTTTACATCAATATTTGCATAATAACACAATAGACTTAACTTTTGACTTATATGGGACAATCGTAGTTCACGGACGTAAACACACATATCCCATAACATAATTTGCAATATATAAAACCAATAAAGATTAATACTGCAAAATCATCTTCCAAATAACTTAGAATTTAAATAAATAAATCTAAAAACATTGCAAGATGAAAATCGCTGGCAATAGCTATGTGTAATCACAATATATGCTATTCCAAACCCTAGTTATCCTTCTTAAAACATTAGAATAAATTCTCATAAGAAGTTTCCTAGACATTAAGAATCAAAAACTAAAAAAACAAGTGACTCGTAAACCAATAAAACCGATCATGAACTGAAATCAAGGAGCACTTACGGAAACCTCACGAGTCTTGTGTCCTTTGAGCTTGTGATTGACAACATCCACTGCTTCTTCAGAGAAGATATCCTCATTGAGAAGATCTTTTACATGTGTCTTCATGAGAACAAGGTCAGAGTTAACCCTTTTCAACTCAGTTCTTAACACATCGAGACCCTTCAAAGTATCAATGAGCTGCAGTTTTCTTCCTCAAAGTATTTAATAAAATCATGAACCACTTCGGCCGAAACCATCTCATCATTCTCAACATCTTGATGAGTATAGGCGTAATAGCATGAGGCATCAGAAAAATCCTCAGGATTTTGACCATCAACTTCTACTAAGGTTCTTTTGTTCCTCCCTTTGGACTCGAAACCAATACCTTTATCAAGAAAACCTCTTGCAAAATCACAAGTGCGAGAAGGTGAAGACATTCTTGACACAAAGAAAATAACCTAGAGTACACATACGTGACTCAATAGGTTTTGTATTTAAATGGTTTCTTAGGTACGGTAAATTTTAGGGTTTATAGAAATGATTCGTGGCAAGCAAATGGGTACCCGTACGAACACAATCCGAACAAAAAAAAACTGTAAAGTACCTCTTTTCAAGGTAAAAGAACACAACAAAAATTTTCTACATGAAGGTTTTCTCTCATAAATTTTTGGCTCTATAAGTTTTTATATTCTCACAAAAAAGAAACTTAGAGCATAAAAGTAGCTCACAACTCAATTGTAAAGAAAAACCAAAAAGAAGTGATTCTCAAAACACAAACAATACTTAGGCAAAGCTGTTTGTAGACAATAGTTTAGGTATGAACGATAAGAGAATAACTCAACTAATCAGAAAGCATTATACCAGTAAGTATACCTGAATATTAGAAAATTTTACTCAACAAGATTTTTTATGAGTTAGAATTCAACCCTTGTGATTAATTAGCACAAGTATGAACTTTATGCTCATCAAATGAATATTCTTCATGGTTCATCATCTTTTTTCTTCTATCTGTAGGAGAAAACTCTTTTTGATGTGAAAAAGTATCATAAAACTTACTGTCGTCAAACTAAGAGACTAAGTTTGAATCCTTACCATAAGAAGTTTGTATGAAGGATTTTGACAGCCTATTGATAAGATCCTTGTATCCTTCAATTATCAGATTAAGGTTGTCCTTCATATCTCCATTGTTGTTTCCACCTACTGGCACCTTTCTCACATCTTGATCATCATCCTTCACTTTAGGTTGAGAAGGACTTTTCAGAAATCTCCTTAACCGATTTGTATTAATACTACAATTAGTTCGAAAGTTCGATGAACATTTGAACCGACTTTCCAGGAAGAATTCACAGGGCGAGTACTAAAACCAATAGGTTTAGACATCCGAATGTCAGTTACACCTTTGACTATTAAATCTAAGGTGTGCTGAAGTCGGCCAAAGTAATTGTTATTCAGCTTCAGTTTGCTCTTCCGTTGAACATGTCCTTTTGAATCACAAAAAAGACATACTTTCTAATCACCGGAGTGATTAGAGTGTGTAGCATTAATAATATCGTTAGAATATTTCTTCCTTCCATGAGATGTGGTAAATCCATGATCAGTGGAAGAACCAAGCATCTTTTTAGAAATAGGAAGGGTTTGTAGTTTAGCTTCTGAAGCTGGCTTCAATAGAGAAACATGATTAGAACTAGCCATGTTTTCTGAAATAAAAGCAGAATCAGAAGTAATTGGTATGACGGACTCCACAGAACGACCTTTATCTTGAATAGAGAGATTACTCAATAGTCGTTCTATTTCAAGGTGTTTATGGGTGAAAACTGTTTCTGCTGGTTTTGGTAATTTTGGGTGTGTGGCTGAGAAACGAATCTAAACCCTAAACAAATGCACAGCACGGGAGTGCTTTTCATTCGAGAGATCAATCTGTGCAATTCTGGCCTAAACCAAGAAATGGCCGTTCCAGACTTGTTTCGGTTACAAAGTGAAGGAGATGGGGTTGATCTTATGGAGGGAAGCGAAGAAGGTGTTGAGATTGTGGAGGTGTTGGCTGTTTATGACTTGTATCAGAAAGAGGAACTGGCTTGCAAAATGTAAGCTATCATAACTAGTGTTTTCTGGACATGAATGACAACACTTGGTTTTCTGTGCTTGTCTCTGTGTTATTTGAAAATAGGTGATGAACCTATTTATACAAGTCATAAAGCACAAACCTCGTCTCTCGTAGAAAGTGGAGGAAGTGGAGTGATGAAGTAGTGGGGTCGTGTGTGAGTGATTGCACGATCACGTCTTGGCCCACTTCTCCCATCATCGCTAACCGTCCATGTCTTCCTGACATGTTCTTGTAAGGGCGCGTTGCACGCTGCACGCTGTAAACCGCCAGACCAATACCCCAGTAAGTATCCCCCAGTTTGTGACATGCTTGATGTCTCGAATGAGTGGATCGTGGGACCCACAGGGAGTAGCATACGACGCTAGGTTAAATAACTGAGTTATTTAGGAAATCGATATTCATGAAATATCGTGTATACTCTATGCATGTAATGCATAGAATATAATCAATGTGTATGAAGAATCGTTGTTTTAAGGCTTAACGGAGTAAGTCGCGGATTAAGCGTCTTAAAACATATGCATGCTTAGCTATCTTCGAATGATAGTTTGGAAGCTGCACAGGAAATCCCTCCCTTGGACGATCATATGATGTGGTAGAGTGACAGATGGTAATCACCACGACACCTTATTGGCCGTTTAACTCCTAGCCTGGGCTGCCTAACCAAGCTGGTAGAGTTGGACGAACGAGATGATATATGACGCTCATCTGTGACCGTTGATGAAGTTTTAGGGTTTTGAAGAGGACCGACCGGGCATGCGTGTAGACGGCTTGCCGGTGTACATGTCTGTACCTCACTGTCTCATGAAGGTGCGATCTAGGCCACTCAATTTGACCGGTAAAGAGGAGTGGCCGAGATCAAATTTTGATAGGAATCCTATGCCGCAAAGGATTTTTAAAGGGGCGCGACATGCCACCTTAAAGGCACACGAATCGAGGCATCCAGCCATGGCTTGTCTTGGTCGGTCGGACATAGTGATAGATGGGCCCGCAGTGATCATGTTGATACTCTCTGGACTTCCTTAGTCTATTCCTGCACACTTAGCTTCAAAGCAATTTTCAATTGATCGAATGATCAATACGAAACATTCCGAGCCTACATCAAATGACTGTCTCACACAAATCATGTAAGATGTTATCAGGTGATTTTCACATGATCATATTTTGACTTTCTTCAAGAATAATGATGAAGGTGGTTAAAACAAAAAGCTTTCCAACACATATTTCGAGAAAGATATAAGCGAGTTAAACTCAACACGAGATATCAAATGTGTATAAAGCAAAGTCTATATAACTATGCGACTTTTGTCTCAATAGGATATAGAATAGAAATAAACTCCTGAGTGATAGATGAGTTCATGAAGTTCCACAAGCTTCCCTTAGTAGTTCTTCGTCTTCAATCGATGAACGCCGTGAAGTCTAAAGCTCAACTACACATTCTATCCTAATCCGAGACATAGCTATAAGTAGGCTATAAATCAAGACTAATAGTTTTGACAACTAAACCTTACAAACAAGCTTGAGATAACAACGCTTACGAGTTCGATCGAGCAGTGCTCTAACAAAACTAAAAGTGTGAAATAATTTTCTCCAATAGAGGTTTTATCCTATTTGCTAAGATTTTGGTGATAACTTTATAAATTGTGTTGCAGAGAGCAACTAGTCTGAATTTTCCTGGATCTTTTAGATGCTTTACCTTAGGAATCAGGAAAAAGTTAGTTTTATTTTAGGTTTGGATTCATTAATTTTGTTTGGAATAATTCTTGGAAAATATGAGTGAATTGAGGGCCAACTGCTTCCCAATTATTTTTAAAAAAACTAACTGGAAATCCATCTGGACCCGGAGACTTATTGGGTTTCGTATTTCTTATATATGGCTAAAAAAAATTCCTCAGTAGATGGGATAAAATAGATCCAGAGATACTGATTTTCAGAAATACAAGAAGGAATGTTTTCCAGAATAGTTTCATGTAAGGAGTTTTCAATGTTTTCTTATGTAAAGAGGTTTTTGAAATAATCAGTTAGAATTTTACTGATTTCTGTTTTATTGTGGGTTACAGTATTTTGATTGTTTATAAGGCATTCAATGTTATTCCACTTCCTTATTCATAAAGTAATTGTATTGAAATATTTAGGTTAACTCCTAAGGTTTTTAGGTTAGAGACTAGAACATTAGATGTATTTCGTCCATACGATCCCTAGTTAGAAATTCGGGGTACGCAGGGGAGTTCGGGACATCATACGTACGAGAATTATACGTATTTGGGTAGATTGAATTTGGTCAAAAATCCTGTCAACGATTCGTTGTTCGGCAGTAGTTCGGAATGGCATACATACGTGTATAATTCGTTTTTGAGATGTGAGTTCGACAATGAAATTCGGCATACATCAAATTCGGCAACCCTAAACCACCAACCTCTCTGGTAAACCACCCCTCTATACTCCCACCACCACCACCACCATCATCTTGACGGGCTAGGGTGCTGTGGGGAGTTCCTTATTTTGCTGTTTTTGGTTTCCTTTCCACGTTGTTCTCCTATATTGAGAACTGGATGTCCCTGTCTTTGTAGATTTTCGTTTGTACAGTTTTGTTTTTCTTTTTTTGTTTTTGGGCAAGGTTTGATCATCACGAGAAGTACCTGTTTCCCTGCTGTGTTCCGTGTTTGGACTGCAAAGTATTCTTTTGTTCGTTTAATGTCCACAGACAGGGGTGCTATGCTCTTCCCTTTTAAATATTTCCATGGGTGTCCAGATGGGGGTGATAAGTGCATAATTCATATGATTTTAATGTTCATTCCATACTTGTTTAAGCTATTATTCTTGCATATTTTCGTATTATTACTCTTGTTTGCTCCTATTTGCCTCTATTAGGTGAATCATCCAAAAAGGAGATACAAAGTGCTAAAAATATCTAGGAAGATAAGTATTCCAATTTTCCAAGTGCCCAAGTCCAAGAGAAGTTGAAGAAGTGCGGCGAAAAGGAGCAAAACGCTCAAAATCAAGAGACGGGCCAAAGACCGAGATTAACTCATTCAAATTAAGGATTTATTATCACCAACTTGAATATAATTGAAATAGGAAAAGAATGCAAAAAGAATGAGGTCATTCCGAGTTCGGATGAAGAAGTTGTGGGTAAAACAAGCTCTTGATTGAATACCAAAGAGTTTGAGGTATGCGTACGGGTACGCATACTTAATTCCTTGAATTTCTGCTGGATTTGGAGGTATGCGTACAAGTGTGAGTACTTAGTTCCCGGACTTTGTAGGTATACGTACGGGTATGCATACTTTGGAAGGCCAAAACTCACGGTTATGATCTTTTTTTCATAGTTTCGGGTCGGGTTCTTGAACCGAACTAAATACTTGAAGGAAAAGCAATGTAAACTTATATAAATAGGTATTAGGTCATGATGAAAGATAATCAAGAGGTCACGAAATTGTAAGTCTTGGAGAGGTGAAACATCACACGGAGCAAAAGCTAGGGATTTGGAGCGATTCTTCAATCGTAACGATATCTCTAAACTTTTCTTATATGTACATCATGGATGCTTCTACATCCATGAGTAGCTAAATACCTATTAATTGAGGATGAATTCTAAGTTGTAAACTTGATTTGATTTAATATATGAATCTATTTTGATTTCTTCATATGATTATCGTTGTTTCTACTATGAATAAATATTACGATTGATTGATTGATTGTTCTAGGTGGCCAATTAAATCAGTTTATTGATTAGTCTAAAGCTAGTAAAAGGTTAGGATATCCGTGTAATTGTTGAATAATCCCTACACAAGTAGAAAACGTGAAACCTTGCAGAGGGATTCTTTGGAGAAACCACGTATAGAAACAACACTAGAAAGTGGACCTTGCGCTAAGAGTCTAACTACTAGTGAAAAAGCGGGGGTCTAACAACACCACCCAATATTTCGCTTAGCAATCTGTATGGACTAACTCCGAAATACTTTGCTAGAGAATCAACTAGACAGTCAGACTCAATCTAGATAAAAGTATCTCAAGGAGTTAATATCTCTCTCTTGTTTTTGATATTACTCAAGCTAATGGAAATCAGCGAGTCCTAATCAAACACAAGGAATACTTGGACGGTACCAATGAAAAATGTCCAAGGATCAATCAATATCAATCAACAACCAAAGGTCGGATTTCCAATTGATGATCTTTAACGCACAACCTGTATTATTTCAATTATATAAAAACATAATACGGAAAAGAAATAACACAGACACCAGAAATTTTGTTAACGAGGAAACCGCAAATGCAGAAAAACCCCTGGACCTAGTCCAGATTGAATACACACTGTATTAAGCCGCTACAGACACTAGCCTACTCCAAGATAACTTCGGACTGGACTATAGTTGAACCCCAATCAGTCTCCCACTAATTCAAGGTACAGTTGTACTCCTATGCCTCTGATCCCAACAGGATACTACGCACTTGATTCCCTTAGCTGATTTCACCCACAACCAAGAGTTGATGCAACCCAAAATTGCAGACTTGATAATAAACAAATATGTCTCACACAGAAAAGTTTATCAAAGGATAAATCTGTCTCCCATAGAAAAACCCTAGGTTTTTGTTCCGTCTTAAGATGTGAAATCAAGGTGAACAGGAACCAAT
The DNA here is from genome assembly GCF_003573695.1 of Papaver somniferum. NCBI lineage: Eukaryota > Viridiplantae > Streptophyta > Magnoliopsida > Ranunculales > Papaveraceae > Papaver > Papaver somniferum. The sequence goes on along the minus strand of NW_020624820.1, from coordinate 2,322,785 downwards.
TGATAATCCGGTCTTATATTCCCGAAGAACATCCTAGATTAATAAATCACCTCTCAACAGTCTTACTTGAATACACAAGAGGACGTCGAGGAATCACAAACAGTGAGACGAAGATGTTTGTCACTTCTTTATCTTGCCTATTGGAGAACTCTCACGATCTCAAGCCAATCAATAAGATTGTACTCGTACGATAGAATATTCAAGATCAGATCACACAACTACGATAAAAGTAGTATCGGTCTGGCTTCACAATCCCAATGAAGTCTTTAAGTCGTTAACCTGGTTTTAGAGAAGAATACCAAAGGTTAGAGGAGAATCGACTCTAGCGAGCGCACTAGTATCACACAGACGTGTGGGGATAAGTTTTGCCCAATTATAGATGTCTCCTATATATAGTCTTCAAATCAGGGTTTTGCCTTAGTTACAAAGAAATCAATATTCACCGTTAGATGAAAACCTGATTTAGATTCAATCTAATATTTCTCAACCGTTAGATCGAAAACTTAGCTTGTCACACACACTTGATATATACGTTAGATCGAAAATATGCTTATATTTCTTAGTAATTTAAGTTTCATGTTCAGAGCACATCTTTAGATCATAACCCACTCAAGTACGGAAACAAGTTCGCGGACTTAAGACAACCGGCAGAGTTTTCCAAACTCAGCAGAAAATCTCGGCAAGGAGACTTCCACCAGTTTGCGGACTAGGTTCGCGGACTGAGTTCGCGGACTAAACATGCAAACGAGTTTTTGGAAAACCCCAGCAGAAATTCTCGGTAAGAGAACTTCCATCAGTTCGTGGACTGAGTTCGCAAACTGAGTTCGCGGACTTGGCAAAGCCAATTCCTCCGGTTTCCCTCAATCAACAAAGTTCACAAACTTCGGATTAAGGAATAAGACTTATGCACATATGTGTTTCCTCACAATGCTTATATCCATCATTGGTTATATAGACCTAAACTCTCATTCCAGCCATTGAAATATTCTTAGAGGACGTTATATAGTTGTTACACTATTTTTCGTTAAAATGATTTTCAAAGTGATTGAAGCATTATGACTTTCGTCATTAGGTGAAGATAAACCCGATCAAAGCGAAACGCTTTACCAAAACATGATTTCGAGATATAGATAGGCGAGATATACTCGGCTCAAAATATCAAATGTGTATGATCCAGTCTATATAGCACACGACTTTTGTCTCATAAGAAGTAAGAGATAGAATAGATAGACTTTTGAGTGATAGATAAGTTCAAGTCTCCACATACCTTTTTGTTGATGAAGTTCCACGGTTCCTTGAGTAGATCTTCGTCGTTGTATAATGAATCGCCATGAAGTCCTTGAGCTCAACTACACTTTTCTATCCTAGTCCGAGACTTAGCTATGTAGACTAGAAATCAAGACTCATAGTTTTGATCACTAACATTGACAAACATGCTTGAGATAGCAATGCATGCGAGGTCGACCGAGCTATGATCTAACAATCTACCCCTTTGTCAATTTTAGTGACAAAACTATTAATACATATGGAATACAAAAAAGATAAACTTTAGTGGCTCCTATTCCATAGTCTAATCTTCAACGTTCCCTGAAATCTTCGTCCTTCCAAGTACTCCAATGATCCCAAAGGTTGTAAGTTTAGCATCACCGTTGTTGAAGATCCGTAGCTATAACAATGAGAGAAATCGAGATTCTCGATCATTATTATACAGTGACATAGTATTATTATGTAACATCAAAGTTCAATTGCATCACGACTTTAACAATAATACTACGGTGATATGTATCACTCCCCCTTAGTCAATACTCCATCTCACATGGAAACCACTCCCCCTTACACAATGATCCGAAAACCATATGTATATGTAGTAGAACTACACATTAATTCTCCCCCTTTTTGTCAATAAAATTGGCAAAGGTACAAGAACAGGTTCCTAATGAAATTTCCGAGAAGATACGTTTCATAGTCTAAAAGAGAAAAATACATACCAACTTAATTTAGATGTAATCAGTAAGCCGAAACTAAATGCATTCACCAAGGAGTTTTAAGATACAAGATAACCCCTATAAAATTCCACAGCCGCACATCCCGCAAGATATTACCATTAAGCACAAGTTCAAAAGAACTCTCCCCCATTTGATGTCATTCCCGAAAGAACAACAAGAGCGACCTTAATTTCGAAAGAAAAGAAGGATTTTTAATTGGACACCAAAAACCATAGGAAAATGATTTTCTATATCCAAAACTCAATCAAATTAATCACAAGTAAACTCGTGATTATTTTAATTGGAATACGCAGCTAAATCAAACCACAAAAGTGATCAATTTAATTGATTGTGCTCAACATAAGTAAACTTACGGAGCTACGACTAAGGTAATCATACGGAGATGACTAACTTAATCGTTCACATACTCAACATAAGGAAAACCTTACGGAATATACGACTACATCAACCAATAGAATATAGTTAGTATAGCCGTTCATATACTCAACACAAGAACTTGTGGAATATATGAAAACTCAGCTAGACTAATTACAGGAGAACCCATAATTAATCTAATTGGAATACAAACAACCAGACTAATCACGAAGGTAATCAATTTAATTTTCAAAAGTTTTGCTCGACAAAAGAAGACTTTCGGAGCAAATAACTAAATAACCAACCAAGATGCTTAATTTAGTTCAAATATGCTCGACATAAAGTACCTTACGGAACAACCAACAAAGTTAATCACAAAATAATCAACTTAGTTGTATCGTGCTCGACATAAGACACATTACGGAGCCTCACAGTAATACATAAGATATGGATCAGTGATGATCATTACTGTGGAATACATACAGGGATCTATTATATTTTCAATCACTATTTGCATAACGACATAATAGACTTTATCCTTGTCACACAAAAGATTTTATCCTATTTTCCATCAAATAAATGACTGCATAGGCATAACTTTTGTATTTGTCAAAAGTCCATTCGTCCTTTCATCAATGCGAATATCATTTATGAACGACTTTACTTTCGACAACATATGGGACCTTCAAGTTCACGGACGCAAACAATACATATCCCATAAACAATTGCAATATCAGAAAAAAATAAAGATTAATATTGCAATAAAAATCTTTTCCCTTAGAAGGTAGAATCAATCTTTTTCGCACGGATTTATACCAAGAATGGTTAGCAAAAGCGTATAAAATGATTTCCTTAACAGAGAAGAACATACAAAGTCATTGATGACTATGCACCATAGTTGACATGAGATGATTGTGAACACTCAAGAATATATAGCAATGTGAACTACTACCCATTCTCGAACTTCCTTCTTTGTGATTCACCAACATCACTCTTGTAACAACCACAAAATAGCTTAGAATAGGATTTCTCCAAGAATCCCAGTGCCCAAATCCAAGAGAATAGAACAAGTGCAACGAAACTGAGCAAACACTAAAAAAACAAGAGACGGGACAAAGACCAATATTAACTCATCCAAATTCAACAATTCTAATCTCCATTTTGAAGGAAATTCAATAAGAAAGAGAATGCAAAAAGAATAAGGTAAATCCGAGTTCGGACGAAGAAGTTACGGCCAAAACAGGTTTACCGAATATCGACATCAATTATGCATACGGGTTTGCGAACTTAAACCCCTGGATTTTGATTTTAAATGTTGTTATGCATACTTGATATGTGTACCATGTAGTCCAAACATCCCAAACTATTATATGCAAACCTAAACATTTAAGAACTTTAAACACAGATCAAGTTAGGTAGAAATGAACGATAAGAAAGATTATCATAAGTATTCTAAGCAAATAAAGACACAAATCTTGCTCAAATTTATAGACATACCTTTTTAGATGAATCCAACTGAATTCTACAGCCTTAACGAACATAATCTGTGCGCCCCAATTCTCGTGCTTCCATCACCGTATACATAACAGGGCATTCCTTGGTGAGGATGCACTTGCAAAACACTCAAGTTGTGTTGAGGTGAACAATGTCTTGCTCACCACAAGTGACTTTTGGATTATCATGAACGAGATCGCTTTTACAACCTTTCACATCCACATCCATCTTTCCAAAGAACTCTTTAAGTTCCAACATCATGGATACTGCCTTCTCCATGGTCATGGAATTTTCCGGGAGATCATTCTTTTTTACACTAAAACATCATTGTCTTTCTTTTCTATCCACTTCTGAGTGCGTTTAGGAACAACCAGAACCTTCTTCCCACTACTCTCTTCAAGATTTCTCGGAAAAGAATTGGATTAAATATTCTTTTGTAAGTTAGTCTTTCTCCGATTGGGAGCATCGTATCTTGTCTTCGTCTTTACGAAGTTATCCTTTTGATAACCATTACAATTGTGAAAAGGATTTGTACGATGTTTATAGGAAAATCTAGGTTTATCACAACACTGATTCCTTTGCCTAAAGGTTGGACAATTACAACCTGTAACGTTAAGGGGATTAGTCTTAACATATGATCTTGGTTTCACAATTTCTTGTGATGCCCTAACCAGAACATCATGAAGTTTCTCATTCCTTATACGGAAACGACATCTCCTTTCCAGATGACCTTTATTTCTGCAATAGTGGCAAACATAAGGAATTTTCTTACCTCGATCCATATGTGCTGTCTTTGAAGGTTGATAAACTTTGCTCTTATGAACCTTAACTGCAGGTGAAGGTATTTCACTTTTGCCATCAGTGGAAACCTTTTGCTGAGAAGAATCATTAGCCTTGAAAATTTTTACCTCTTTGCTAATACTTGGAGCATCTATTCCCTTATAGCCCAATCCTCGTGTATCACGATGATTTTTACTTGCTCCTAGCATAGTGGTTAATTTGCTTGAACTAGTACTGAACTTGTTCAACTCATCTTCCAACATCTTGATTTTATCAAAAGCAGCAGTTAAATCAGCCTCAAGGCGTTTTTCTCGAGCGAGACAAGCACTTTCTATGTCATCAAAACTAATTTGTTGAGAGTTAAACCTTGCTTCAATTTATGCAAGTTTCTCTTCCAACAAAAAGTACTTTTGATAAAGATTATCACATTCAAGTGACTTCATACGTAGGTTTTGCTTAGAATCCTTGAGGATCGATTCGCAAGAACGATTCGAAAAATAAACACCTGCGTAACATCTTCTCAATTTCTTGTTTTCTCGACAGAGAGAAATCAGAAGAGGTGAGACATGAGAAGTTGTAATCTTCTTCATTTTTCATAAATCCAAAAACTTAACATACTCTGAGACTTACTCATCAACATTTCTATCAATATCTGAATCACCTTCATCAGAAAGTTCATCCAACTGTTCTTCTAGGAGAGTTTCCCAATCAGCAGTTTTTACATCAAGAGAATGTTTAGATATTGACTTAGATGTGACAGTTCTCTCAGGTGAATCCAAGCTTTTAGAATCATCTGGTAATTTCTGAACTGGTACGTTATTAGAGATAGACTCGTCCATAATCAGATCGCTACAAATACAGACTTATAAGGTATTTAACGTGTTTTCCTGCTCTGATACCAATTGAGAAAGCGGGGTCTAACAACACCACCCAATATTTCGCTTAGCAATATGTATGGACTAACTCCAAAATACTTTGCTATAGAATCAACTAGACAGTCAAACTCAATCTAGATAAAAATATCTCAAGGAGTTAATATCTCTCTCTTGTTTTTGACATTACTCAAGCTAATAGAAATCAACGAGTCCTAATCAAACACAAGGAATACTTGGACGGTACCAAATACCAATGTCCAAGGATCAATCAATATCAATCAACAACCAAAGGTCGGATTTCCAATTGATGATCTTTACACCCTGTATTATTTCAATTATATAAAAATATAATGCGGAAAAGAAATAACACAGACACCAGAAATTTTGTTAACGAGGAAACCGCAAATGTAGAAAAACCACGGAACCTAGTCCAGATTGAATACACACTGTATTAAGCCGCTACAGACACTAACCTACTCCAAGATAACTTCGGACTGGACTATAGTTGAACCCCAATCAGTCTCCCACTAATTTAAGGTACAGTTGTACTCCTACGCCTCTGATCCCAGCAGGATACTACGCACTTGATTCCCTTAGCTGATCTCACCCACAACCAAGAGTTGCTGCAACCCAAAATCACAGACTTGATAATAAACAAATCTGTCTCACACAGAAAAGTCTATGAAAGGATAAATCTGTCTCCCACAGAAAAGCCCTAGGTTTTTGTTCCGTCTTAAGATGTGAAATCAAGGTGAACAGGAACCAATTGATAATCCGATTTTAGATTCCCGAAGAACATCCTAGATTAATCAATCACCTCTCAACAGTCTTACTTGAATACACAAGAGGACGTCGAGGAATCACAAACAGTGAGACGAAGATGTTTGTGACTTCTTTATCTTTCCTATCGGAGAATTCTCACGATCTCAAGCCAATCAATAAGATTGTACTCGTACGATAGAAGATGCAAGATCAGATCACACAACTACGATAAAAGTAGTATCGGTCTGGCTTAACAATCCCAATGAAGTCTTTAAGTCGTTAACCTGGTTTTAGAGAAGAAAACCAAAGGTTAGAGGATAATCGACTCCAGCGAGCGCACTAGTATCACACAGACGTGTGGGTATTAGTTTTTCCCAATTATAGATGTCTCTTATATATAGTCTTCAAATCAGGGTTTTGTCTTAGTTACAAAGCAATCAATATTCACCTTTAGATGAAAACATGATTTAGATTCAAGCTAATATTTCTCAACCGTTAGATCGAAAACTTAGCTTGTCACAAACACTTGAGATATACGTTTACTGGGTTTGTGAAAACCGTGCCCAAACGTGTATGTGTATGTTGGTTCAACATAGTAACCCAAAAGGTCAACCATATGAGCATTTCATATTAACCTTGTTATTCTTCACCATAACTAGTTCAATTGACTCAAATGAACTAGTTAGAGAGTTGTTCAATTGCTATGAGATATTATGTAACTACACAAGACACAATTGAAACAAAGATGATTCGATTCGATTGAATCGGCTCATGAACTTTATAGCCACAGTTTACATACTACATTCCTTAGTAATTTAAGTTTCATGTTCAGAGCACTTCTTTAGATCATAACCCACTCAAGTACGTAAACAAGTTCGCGGACTTAAGACAACCGGCAGATTTTTCCAAACTCAGCAGAAAATCTCGGCAAGCAGACTTCCACCAGTTCGCGGAATAAACACGCAAACGAGTTTTTGAAAAATCCCAGCAGAAATTCTCGGCAAGAGAACTTCCATCAGTTCGCGGACTTGGCCAAGCCAATTCCTCCGGTTTCTCTCAATCAACAAAGTTCGCAAACTTCGGATTAAGGAATAGGACTTATGCACATATGTGTTTCCACATAATGCTTATATCCATCATTGGTTATATAGACCTAAACTCTCATTCCAACCATTGAAACATTCTTAGAGGACGTTACATAGTTTTTACACTATTTCTCGTCAAAGCGATTTTCAAAGTGATTGAAACATTATGACTTTCGTCATTAGGTGAAGATAAACCCGATCAAAGCGAAACACTTTACCAACACATGATTTCGAGATATAGATAGGCAAGATATACTCGGCTCAAAATATCAAATGTGAATGATCCAATCTATATAGCATACGACTTTTGTCTCATAAGAAGTAGGAGATAGAAGAGATAGAATTTTGAGTGATAGATAAGTTCAAGTCTCCACATACCTTTTTGTTGATAAAATTCCACGGTTCATTGAGTAGATCTTCGTCGTTGTATGATGAATCGCCATGAAGTCCTTGATCTCAACTACACTTTTCTATCCTAGTCCGAGACTTAGCTATGTAGACTAGAAATCAAGACTCACATTTTTGATCACTAACATTGACAAACATGCTTGAGATAGCAACGCATGCGAGGTCGACCGAGCTAAGATCTAACAACTAGGATTAAACTAAGTCACAAAACATAAAGCATTCGACCAAGATACACCTTGAGTGCGCTACTACTTTTTTGTTTGGACGAATAGAATCTGGTATTCGAGCGCTTTGGTACCCAGTGACCAAAGGACTTTAGAGAATATAACTGCTCTAGCTGTTGTTTTACGGTTGGTGATAATCTATGATTAATGACGAATAGATGAATATATTAACTCATTGACGGTTTATATACGAAGAAGTATTCCTCGATCATATCTCTCTCTATTGCTTACAACTTAATATTTTCAATTACTTTTATTTACTTTGTTCAAAATCTAAAACAACCCCCCCTTTTTGTGACACTTTGACAACTAAAACTCACTGCTCTTCGAATGAACAATCCTTACTTCCATTATATTACCAGTTAATTGTGTGGAAATAAGATTATTAATTTGATTGCACTTATGACAACCATCAAATTTTGGCGCCGCTACTGGGGAGCAGTCGGTAGCTTTAGTTGTTATTTTTATTATTTTTATTCTTGTTTTTAGATTTTCTTTTTAGTTTTTAATTTTTGTTTTCTAGATATGTGGTTTCAGATACTTAATCTCTGGCACCGAAAGATTGGGATTACCAGAGGTGCGGTATTCAAACTCGTAGAGGAACAGTACTACAAGCACGTCAGCAAACGCAACAAGAATCTTCAGAGGAAATGGTAGACGGTTCAAATCCTCCACTACCTCCACCTGTGGAGAGGAAGCTGCGAGAGTTTACATCTCCATGCTTAGATTCGCAACCATTGTGTATTACAATCACTAATCTAGTGGAGCTGAAGCCGAATCTACTTCATCATCTACCAAAGTTCAAGGGACTTCCAGGTGAAGATCTGAATCGTCATCTTCAAAAAATTTAACACAAGATGACAAGTCTTAGGCAAAGTATCGAAGACAGTGATACGACACTACTGCAAGCTTTCCCATTCTCTTTAATAAACCTAGCAGAATAATGGTTGTATTACCTTCCTCCTGGGAGTATTACAACATGGACTGAGATGAAAAAGATATTTCTGGAGAAATATTTTCCTCCTTCAAAGGCAGCCTCTGTCCGTAAAGAGATTAGTGATATTTTTCAGATTACTGGGGAGTCTCTCTATGAATATTGGGATAGGTACAAAAAGTTAGTGGAAAGCTGCCCCCATCACAACATATCCCCATCACTTATCATTCAATACTTTTATGAAGGATTACTTCCAGAGCAACAGAAGTTGATTGATGCAGCATCCGGTGGTTTACTCACTGAGAAGACAATCTCGCAAGCAACTAATTTGATTGAGAGTATGGCCTCAAATGCACAACAATTTTATACAATGCACAATTCAAATGTCAGGAGAGTGAGCGAGATTGGAGATTCTCCAAATACAGAGCACCGGTTAAGCACCATTAAAAAGGAAATTCATCGTATAGCTTCAGTAGTCGCTCCACCATACGAAGAGGAGGCCGAGATAAATGCGTTATTCCTTCATCTGAGGCCAAGGTGTGATCCATACTCAAATACTTATAACCCTGGTTGGAAAGATCATCCTAATTTCAGTTATGCTAACAAGCAAGCAGCAACTCCCAATCCATATGCAAGACAAGGTGGTTTTCAACAACACTTACAGCATCCGCAACAAGCTAAAGAGAAGGGAACTTCTATCGATGATAAGTTCAACATGCTAATGCAAAGCATGCAGGGTGTCACATCTACAACACAGAGTCTAAAGGAAACAGTTCAACAAAATCACCAGCAACATGAAATGGCCATTAAGGACTTGAGGATGTAGATGGGACAATTGGCTACGGGTGTGAATTTACTAAAAGCACAAAAATCAAAATAAAATCCATCACAACCTTTTGTGAACCCAATAGAGCACGCAAATACGGTAACTCTAAGAAGTGGGAGGCAAGTTGAAGGAGCGAAAAAACAAGAAGAGGTTAATAACGACATCGAAAAGGAAGTAGAGGTGGAGACCGTTCCAAAGGAAAATCCAACCTCAACCGGCCAACCTAAGGATACAGTCCCTACCTTCGCCACACCACCTCCTTACCCTAGTCGTTTTACCAAGTCAAAGAAGCAAGCTCTAGACAACGAAATCATGGATATTTTCAGCAAGATACAAATCAACATCCCATGTATGCTAAGGTTTTGAAGGATTTATGCACAAGGAAGGATAAGTTGATTGCTAATGAAATTACTCAAGTGGGAAAAAGTGCCACAGCTATGTTACTAAAGAAGATGCTTGCGAAGTGTGAAGATCCGGGTGGTTTCACAGTGCCAATGACGATTGGTAATCGACGTTTTGAGCATGCTTTGCTTGATTTAGGAGCATCTATAAGTGGTATGTCAGCCGATATCTATGATTCTTTGAATCTTGGACCTTTAAAAGAGGCGAGGATTACTATTCAATTGGTAAACAAGTCCAATATATATCCTAAAGGAGTCGTGGAGGACGTGTTAGTTCAAGTGAATGAGATGATCTTTCCGGTTGATTTCTGAAAAAGCGGGGATCTAACAACACCACCCAATATTTCGCTTAGCAATCTGTATGGACAAACTCCAATATACTTTTTATGAGAATCAACTAGACAGTTAGACTCAATCAATAAAAAGATATATCAAAGAGTTTATGTCTCAATCTCTCGATTTAATTTTTACTCAAGCAAATGGAAATCTACGAGTCTTTGTCAAAGAGAGATAACTTGGACGGTACCAAAGAACAATGTCCAAGGATCAATCAACATCAATCAACAACCAAAGGTTGGATTTCCAATTGATGATCTTTAACGCACAACTGTATTATTTCAATTATATAAAAATATAATGCGGAAAAGAAATAACACAGACACCAGAAATTTTGTTAACGAGGAAACCGCAAATGCAGAAGAACCCCGGGACGTAGTCCAGATTGAATACACACTGTATTAAGCCGCTACAGACACTAGCCTACTTCAAGCTAACTTCAGACTAGACTATAGTTGAACCCCAATCAGTCTCCTACCGATCCAAGGTACAATTGTACTCCTACACATCTGATCCGAGCAGGATACTGCGAACTTGATTCCCTTAGCTGATCTCACCCACAACCAAGAAATGCTGCAACCCAAAATCGCAGACTTGATAATAAACAAATCTGTCTCACACAGAAAAGTCTATCAAAGGATAAATTTGTCTCACACAGAAAAGTCTATCAAAGGATAAATCTGTCTCCCATAGATAAACCCTAGTTTTGTTCCGTCTTTTGATAAATCAAGGTGAACAGGAACCAATTGATAATATGGTCTTATATTCCCAAAGAATAACCTAGATTAATCAATCACCTCTCTACAATCCTTCCTGACTACACAAGCGGATTGTTCGAGGAACCATAAACATTGAGATGAAGATGTTTGTGACTTCTTTATCTTGCCTATCGGAGAACTCTCACGATCTCAAGTCAATCAATCGATTATACTCGTACGAAAGAAGATGCAAGATCAGATCACACAACTACGATAAAGTAGTATCGGTCTGGCTTCACAATCCCAATGAAGTCTTTAAGTTGTTAACCTGATTTTAGAGAAGAAAATCAAAGTTTAATGGATATCGACTCTAGCGGGCGCACTAGTAGCACACAAACGTGTGGGGATTAGATTTTCAAAATGCTAGATGTCTCCTTTATATAGCCTTCAAATCAGGGTTTTTCCTTAGTTACAAAGCAATCCATATTCACCGTTAGATGAAAACCTGATTTAGATTCAAGCTAATATTTCTCAACCGTTAGATCGAAAAACCTAGCTTGTCATACACATTTTGGTAAACGTTTACTGGGTTCGTGAATACCATGCCCAAACGTGTACTTGTATGTTGGTTTAGTAACCCAAAAAGATCAACCATATGAGCATTTCATATTAACCTTGTTCTTCTCCACCATAACTAGTTCAATTGACTCAAATGAACTAGTTAAAAAGTTGTTCAATTGCTATGAGATCTTGTGTGACTACACAAGACACAATTGAAACAAAGATGATTCGATTCGATTGAATCGTCTCATGAACTTTATAGCTACGGTTTGCATAAAGCATTCATTAGTAATTTATGTTTCATATTCAGAGCACATCTTTAGATCATAACCTCTTAAGTTCACAAACAAGTTCGCGGACTTAAGTTAATCGGTTGAGTTTTCCAAACTCAGCAGAAATTCTCGGAAAGAGAACTTTCGCCAGTTCGCGGACTGAGTTCGCTGACTTAGCACACTAACGAGTTTTGGAAAATCCAGCAGAAATTCTCGGTCAAGAACTTCCGTCAGTTCGCGGACTTGGCAAGCCAATTCCACAATCCTCCCGATTTCTCTTGATCAACAAAGTTGGAAAACTTCGGTTCAACGAATACATGGTTATGTAATCTAAACTCTAATTTCAATCATTGAGACATTCTCAGAGGACGTTATGTATCCGTTATTCACAGACCGATTCACGTCAGAACAATTCTCAAAGTGATTGAAACTTTTCATGACTTTCGTCACTAGGTGAAGATAAACTTGATCAAAGCGAAACGCTTTACCAACAGATGATTTCGAGATATAGATAGGCGACATATACTCGACTCGAAATATCAAATGTGTATGATCTAGTCTATATAACATACGACTTTTGTCTCATAAGAAGTAGGAGATAAAAGAGATAGACTTTTGAGTGATAGATAAGTTCAAGTCTCCACATAACTTTTTGTTTATGAAGTTCCACGGTTCCTTGTATAAATCTTCGTCGTTGTATGATGAATCGCCATGAAGTCCTTGAGCTCAACTACACTTTTCTATCCTAGTCCGAGACTTAGCTATGTAGGCTAGAAATCAAGACTTATAGTTTTGATCACTAACATTGACAAACATGCTTGAGATAGCAACACATGCGAGGTTGACCGATCTATGCTCTAACAATCTCCCCCTTTGTCAATTTTAGTGACAAAACTATTAATACATATGGAATACAAAAAAGATAAACTTTAGTGGCTCCTATTTCATAGTCTAATCTTCAACGTTCCTTGAAATCTTCATCCTTCGAAGTACTCCAATGATCCCAAAGGTTGTAAGTTTAGCACCATCGTTGTTGAAGATCCATAGCTATAATAATGAGAGAAATCGATATTCTCGATCATTATTATACAGTGTCATAGTATTATTATGTAATATCAAAGTCCAATTGTATCACGACTTTAACAATAATACTACGGTGATATGTATCACTCCCCCTTAGTCAATACTCCATCTCGATCATGGAAACCACCCCCCTTACACAATGATCCGAAAACCATATGTATTTGTAGTGTGAACTACATTAATTCTCTCCCTTTTTGTCAATAAAATTGGCAAAGGTACAAGAACGGGATCATAATGAAATTTCCACAAGAGACATTTCATATACTAAAAAAAAATACATACCAACTTAATTTAGATGTAATCATAAAGCCGAAGATAAATGCATTCATCAAGGAGTTTTAAGATACAAGATAACCCCTATAAGATTCCACAGTCGCACATCCCGCAAGATATTACCATTAAGCACAAGTTCAAAAGAACTCTCCCCCATTTGATGTCATTCCCGAAAGAACAACAATAGCGACCTTAATTTCGAAAGAAAAGAAGGATTTTTTAATTGGACACCAAAAACCACAGGAATGATTTTCTATATCCAAAGCTCAATCAAATTAATCACAAGTAAACCCATGATTAATTTAATTGGAATACGCAACTAAATCAAATCACAAAAGTGATCAATTTAATTGATTGTGCTCAACATAAGTAAACTTACGGAGCTACGACTAAGGTAATCATACTGAGATGACTAACTTAATCGTTCACATACTCAACATAAGGAAAACCTTACGGAATATATGACTACATTAACCAATAGAACATGATTAGTATAGCCGTTCATATACTCAACATAAGAATTTATGGAATATATGAAAACTCAACTAGATTAAGTACAAGAGAACCTATAATTAATCTAATTGGAATAGAAACAACCAAACTAATCACCGAAGTAATCAATTTAATTATTTTGGGATCAACATAAGAGAACTTATGGAACCCCGACTAAGTTCATCATAGAATATGACAACCTTAACCGTACATGTACTCGACATAAGAAAGAAAACTTATGGAGTACAAACTAAATAACCAAACTGGTTGATTAATTTAGTTCCTAATGTTGGACATATAGTATCTTATGGAACAACCAACAAGCCAATAAGAATAATCGACTTAGTTGTATCGTGCTCAACATAAGACACTCAATGGAGCCTTCACGGTAAAACATAACAAGATGGATCAATGAAGATCAATACTGTGGATAACATACAAGGATCTATTCTATTTTCCATCATAACGACATAATAGACTTTATCCTTGTCGAACAAAAGATTTTATCCTATTTTCCATCAAATACATGATTGCATAGGCATAACTTTTGTATTTGTCAAAAGTCCATTCGTCCTTTCAGCAATACGAAAACCAATTCATGAACGACTTTACTTTTGACAATATATGGGACCTTCAAGTTCACGGACGCAAACAATACATATCCCATAAACAATTGCAATATCACAAAATCACAAAGATTAATACTGCAATAACGATCTTTGCCCTTAGAAGGTAGAATCAATCTTTTTCGGACGGATTTATACCAAGAGTGGTTACCAAAAGTGTATAAAAAGATTTCCTTAACAAAGAAGAACATACAAAGTCATTGACGACTATTCACCATAATTCACATCAGATGATTGTGAACACTCAAGAATATATAGCAACGTGAACTACTACCCATTCTCGAACTTTTTTATTTTTGATTCACCAACATCACTCTTGTAACAGCCACAAAATATCTTAGAATAAGATTTCTCCAAGAATCCCAGTGCCCAAGTCCAAGAGAATAAAACAAGTGCAACGAAACGGAGCAAACACTAAAAAACAAGAGACATGACAAAGACCAATAATAACTCATCCAAATTCAACAATTTTCATTTCCATTTTGAAGGGAATCCAATAAGGAAGAGAATGCAAAAAGAATGAGGTAAATCCGAGTTCGGACGAAGAAGTTACGGCCAAAACAAGTTTACTGAATATCGACGTCAAGTATGCATACGGGTTTGCGAACTTAAACCTCTGGATTTTGATTTTGAATGCTGTTATGCATACTTGGTATGTGTACCATGTAGTACAAACATCCCGAACTATTATTTTCAAACCTAAACATTTAAGAACCTTAAACACATATCAAGTTAAGTAGAAATGAACGATAAGCAAGATTATTATAAGTATTCTAAGCAAATAAAAGTACAAATCTTGCTCAAGTTTATAAACATACCTTTTTAGATAAATCCAATCGAATTCTACCGCCTTACCGAACATAATCTGGATGCCCCAATTCTTGTGCTTCCCTCACTGTATACAAAGCAGGGCATTCCTTAGTGAGGATGCACTTGCAACACACTCAAGTTGTGTTGAGGTGAACAATGTCTTGCTCACCACAAGTGACTTTTGGATTATCATGAAAAAGATCGCTTTTAGAACCTTTCACATCCACATCCATCTTTCCAAAGAACTCTTTAAGTTCCAACATCATGGATACTGCCTTCTCTATGGTCATGGAATTTTCCGGGAGATCATTCTTTTTCTCACTCAAAACATCATTGACTTTCTTTGGTATCCACTTCTGAGTGCGTTTAGGAACAAACGAAACCTTCTTCCCATTACTCTCTTCAAGATTTCTCGGAGGAGAATTGGATTGACTATTCTTTTGCAAGTTAGTATTTCTCCAATTGGGAGCATCGGATCTTGTCTTCGTCTTTACAAAGTTATTCTTTTGATAATCATTACAATTGTGAAAAGACTTCGTATGACGTTTATAGGCAAATCTAGGATTATCACAGCACTGATTCCTTTTCCTAAAGGTTGGACGTTTACAACCCGTAATGTCAAGAGTGGTAGCCTTAACATATGACCCCGGTTTAATCACTTCTTTTGACACCCAAACAATAATATCATGAAGTTTTTCATTCGTTATACGAAAACGACATCTCCTTTCCAGGTGACCTTTGTTTCCACAATAATGACAAATATATGGAACGTTCTTACCCGGATTCATGTGTGCTGGTTTCGGAGGTTGATATACCTTGCTCTTTTGAACCTTAACTGCCGGAGAAGGTATTTCACTTTTTCCATCAGTGGAAACCTTTTGTTGAGAAGAATCACTAACCTTGACAAATTTTACCTCTTTTCTAGTACTTGGAGCATTTATTCCCTTATAGCCCAATCCTCGTGTATCACGATGATTTTTACTTGCTCCTAGCATAGTGGTTAATTTGCTTGAACTAGTATTGAACTTTTTCAAGTCATCTTCCAACATCTTGATTTTATAAAGAGCAGCAGCTAAATCAGCCTCAAGGCATTTTTCTCGAGTGAGATAAGCACTTTCTCTGTTGTCAAAACTTGTTTGCTGGAAGTTAAACCTTGCTTCAGATTCTGCAAGTTTCTCTTCCAACAAAAAGTACTTTTGATAAAGATTATCAAATTCAAGTGACTTCATACGTAGGTTTTCCTCAGAGTCCTTGAGGATTGATTTGGTAGAACGATTCGAAAAATAAACACATGCGTAACATCTTCTCAATTTTTTGTTTTCTCGACGGAGATGAGTCAGAAGAGGTGTGACATGAGAAGTTATAATCTTCTTCATATTCCACGAATCCAAAAACTTAACATACTCTGAGACTTCCTCATCAACATCTCTATCAATATCTGAATTACCTTCATCAGAAAGTTCATCCAACTGTTCTTCTAGGAGAGTTTCCCAATCAACAGTTTCCACATCAAGAGAATGTTTGGATATTGACTTAGATGTGACAATTCTCTCAGGTGAATCCAAGATTTTAGAATCATCTGGTAATTTCTGAACTGGTACGTTATTAGAGATAGACTCGTCCATAATCAGATCGCTACAAACACAGACTTATAAGGTCTTTAACGTGTTTTCCTGCTCTGATACCAATTGAAAAAGAGGTGGTCTAACAACACCACCAAATATTTCGCTTAGCAATTTGTATGGACAAACTCCAAAATACTTTTTATGAGAATCAACTAGACAGTTAGAATCAATCAATAAAAAGATATATCAAAGAGTTTATATCTCAATCTCTCGATTTGATCTTTACTCAAGCAAATGGAAATCTACGAGTCTTTATCAAAGAGAGATAACTTGGACGGTACCAAAGATCAATGTCCAAGGATCAATCAACATCAATCAACAACCAAAGGTTGGATTTCCAATTGATGATATTTAACGCACAACTGTATTATTTCAATTATATAAAAATATAATGCGGAAAAGCTGCTTCGCAGACAGCTTTAGAAAAAGAATGTAATGCTCTTCGTCTTGAAAATCAGAAACTTCAGAATGTTTTGCTGGATCGTGACAATCTTCGCAAGAAGAATGATGAATTAAGAGGTATGATTTCCTTATCTATGTCTTTAATTTGCCTTTTCGATGGTTTTATCCTTTCCATGTTTAATTATCCCTTAAATCCCTCTTTCGCATGTTAAGCATTAAATCAGAAACGAATAATGGAGAGATATCAATTTGAATCTGCCGTTGATGAAGCCCGTGTTGATAAAGAAATCTTGACGGATCAATATAACCAATTAGATAACCTCTATTCATATTCTCTTGATCAAATAAATAATCTTACCAATGAAAATACCCAATTAGTTCAAAGACAAGATCTACTAAGTAATGAAGTATCTCGTCTTTCTTATTCTTTAACCAAAGCTAATTTAGGGATGGAAACTTTATCAGATGAGAATAAAACCTTATCTCAAGAGAAGCGAACTTATTTAAACAAGATGGCGATATCTTCGCAACAACTTAGTATTCTCCAAAAAGTATGTGCTGACCAAGAGAAATCTCTTCGCTCTTTGAGAAATGAACTTAAAGAAGTAACAGAATCATCTATCGCTGAAAGAGATACACTCATTCAAGGTAGAATAGCTTTAAGTGTGAAGGAAAATCAGCTTAAAGAACAATATTCCAAATTAGAAGAATCTTATTCTTCTCTTGCGAAGAAAAATGCCTTCCTTGTTTCTAAAGAGAAAAATCTTCAGTCTCGACTTAAAGGTTTAGTTGGAGATAAATTTGATGACTCAATGGACCATTGGGTGAATAGTTGTCTATCCTTGATTCAACACCTTATTTCGCAAAAGGAAGGTAGTCATAATAGTTTGACCGCCTTAATTATCTTTTCTTTGTCATATCTCTCTGAATTCCTTATCTTAACAAAATTTTGTATTCTATTTTTCGCAGAGTCTGAGAAGAATCTTCATTCTTCTATTTCTGATTTAGAGGCTAAATATGCTAAAATTTGCAAAGAGAATTCCTTTCTCGTCTCTACCCTTACTGGTTCTCGTGACCGAGCAGAAAGAAGACTTGATTATCTTGCTTATTTTAAAGATATTCAAGATAGGAATCATCAAAGAGCACTTCTTCGCCAAGTTCATCTCCGGGATCAAGTCCTTGTAAATGACATCTTACTGTCCAACTCTCTTCCTCCTACATCAATTGATCCTCTAGAAGTAGATGATGATGAAGTTCCTCGTCCTGCTGATAGTGATTATGATTACGAAAGCGGTGAGGAGGATAATTTCCTGGAAGATGAAGAAGAGGTTCCTTTTAAAGAAGTATCTGTTGGTGTTAATCAGAATGAGAAAGAAATTTCTCCTGAAGAAGTAATTGTTGGCGATAATCAAAATGCTAGTCATGGCGAAGATCAAAGCCGAAATGAAGGAGAAGCTTGCGAGAATGTTGGCGAAGAATTTCTGTCATCTCCTGCTACTGATATTAATATTGAAGCTTGAGCTTCTTATCTAGCTTTGTTTTCTTGAACTGTCTTATTTTTATCACTTTTGAGAGTTACATTTTTCAATAACTTTGAAGTCAACTTTTCCTTTTAATATTTTGTTGATAAGAAAGATAATGCTTCTTGTGTATCGATTCCCATACTTGCCTCTCATTATCTTTCTTGCAAAAAACAATCTGTTATGAATGCTTATCATTAATTTGTTTTATCATATGGTCTTATTTTGCCTTCCTAATTAAAGGTCTTATTATGCCATCTCTTGTCATTGCGACAAAATCGCAGGACGTCCTTGCACTTTCATACAAAAACCCATTGATCTTGTCTTAACCTTTTCTTTTGTATTATGGCCTGTTCAGGAATGTTACGACAATATGACAGGCCTAAATATTCTTGCGAAAATAAAGCCCCATGACATTTTCGTGTTGCGACGAAATTGCAGGACGTCTTCGCACTTTCATGCGAAAACCCATTGATCTCGTCTTATCTTTTTCTTTTGTATTATTGCCTCTTCAGGATTGTTGCACAAATATGACAAGCCTTAATATTCTTGCAAATAAAAAGCCTCATGACATTTGCGTCTTAAGACACTTATCAGCTCCCTAATGGAGGGTGCCGCCCTTATCTCCCCCCTGGTTGCCCCTTCAAGGAGGCGTACTTCTACCATACAAGGTTAGCTCCTCCCATCCAGTATTAACAACAACCAGTTTTTTTCGCAGCCTCTTATCTCTTTTGCCTATAGGTCTTATGGTTACGAGACTGCACCCTAAGTGGGGTTTTCTTCAGGCCGAGTGCAGTATAAGCCAAGACTTGTCAAGAATGGCAAGGACGCTTCAAACGCCCCCGACACCCTTGACTCCACCGTGTACCTCGGCGCCTTTATCAGATTCTGCACTCCTTGGGAGAGTCCTTATTACCTTAGTCGCCCAACCTAAGTCATATGCTTAAGTTGAGAATCCAAGGTGCTGATGAGTGCTAAAAAGTGCATATTTCTATATATTTTTCTTGGCATTTAACTCATCCTTTGTGCATTAATTCTACATTTTATCCCATATTTTGTATTTTCATTGTTTTCAAGAATAAATATTTTTCTTACTTAATTTTATATTTTTAGGTAATAAATAAAGTTTGGATGAATTGCGGAGCGGAATAGAGCAGAAAAGTAGTGAAAAGCCGGGA
Organism: Papaver somniferum; assembly: GCF_003573695.1. Taxonomy (NCBI): domain Eukaryota; kingdom Viridiplantae; phylum Streptophyta; class Magnoliopsida; order Ranunculales; family Papaveraceae; genus Papaver; species Papaver somniferum. The sequence goes on along the minus strand of NW_020624820.1, from coordinate 2,302,760 downwards.
GGAGTTACGCAAGGAAGCCGCAAAGAACGTTGTGCACAAAACCAAGAGGCTAGGAATGGTCTTGAAGAAGAAGAATTGTCCTTAAAGAAGATATGGGCTTGGCATACCCAAGGCCCAAAACCCTTACTCAAACACATTTCCACTATCCAAGCCCGTCTCGGATTTCAGCCGTCAGATCGAAGCATTTCAGCATCCTACGGTCGCTCCATCATCGCACATCAAACTCCGAAGACCCCGCTTTACATCGCAACGCCCATCTCCATCTTGGGTCGTCCGTTTTGCTACATCCCTTCATCCGACGGTCGCTCCACGCTTACCTCCGTATCGCCGTTGGATCCACCTACCATCTTCCCATCCATCGCTCCTTGTCGCAGATCATTAAACCTCGCTGAACCCGTCTAACACCCAAGTATCGAACACCCTATACCCCTAGCCAACCGCCCCCTAACCCTAACTCTATCGACTTCTTCTTTCTTCTCCATCTCTTCTTCCTTCCCCCGTCTGCAGAACCCGTACCACCACCATGTCCGCCATCATCACCACCAACTCCACTTACACAACCACCACTTCCACCAAATGCCAACAAACACCATCATCATCACTCCCAAATCCCTCTAACGTGCCCATCATTTCCTATTCACTGATTTCCCCTAGTCTAGGGTTTTGAAAATTAGGGAAAAAGAATTGATGGACATGGCAGAGAAATTAGGTGAAGCTAGAAAAGAAATCAAGGTATGGGAAAGGCACCAGGAGAAGCAGAGAAGACATGGGTCGATGCTAATTGAGGAGATTTGTCACATCAAGGTAAGAAAAATCCAAACCCTAATTTCAGTTAATTTGGGGATTTTCGAGTAAACTCTAATTACTGTTAGGGAGAAGCATGGAGGAGCATTATAGAAGATATGGGTCTGATTTGTACTGTCAAATTAGGTAGAAATAATTTACCTAATTTCTGTTTGATTTTAGGGATTTTTTGGGAAGAACCCTAACTTGTAATTGGGTATAAATATGACTGTGGGTGTGATGTAAAGGCTTATGCCTGGATTAGCCAGAGCTTCACCCAAGAGGAATGGACTAGCCAGTTCCTCAACTATTGGTTCATTTGTTTTGTAAATTTTCAGTCATGTTTTGTTTGAATTTGCTCTTATTATCATATGTGATGAATGTTAATGTTGTTTATATGTTGAGCATGAGCTAAATTGTTGCAGCTGAGGTTTAGATGAAACCTCAGTGCACTGTCTGATAGTGGAATGCTAGGTTAGAGCCTTAGTGCATTGTTTTGATTGAGCAATGGGAGAAATTAGTGCTCATCTGTGTGCTTGTGATTGATTGTACTGTCAAAAGACAGTCAATGCTAGGAGCACATTAGTTGAGCAAGCTAATTCTCTTTCCATTCCATTTGTATGCTTAGGATCATAAGTTGACCTTAGCTGTCACTTAGTTCCATTAGGAATTCAACCTAGAATTACATTATCTGGATAGGTCACAAGGGTGGATTCAAAGCCTTAGCTTAACCCACAATTTGTTTTCACAGTCACTTGCAACTCCGAATCTGTTTTTCTTATTGCTTAGTTAAATTTTCCTTGCTGCTTTGTTTAGTTTTTGTGCAATTTACAGCTTGCTGTGCACTGAAATCAGTGCACAAACTCCCCCCTGCCCTTGGCTTACAGCCTTGGTTCTTAACTGTTCTGCCTTATTGCTTTGCCTTGCTCACTGCCTTGGCCTATCCCTCATTGTCACTGCCTTGCATATAGCTTAGCTAGGAAAACTTCATAACACCTCAAGTCCCTGTGGAATGACCCTGTTCTTGCACACAAGATACAACTGACCCTGTGCACTTGCAGGTATCACTGTAGGCATCCATTTATTGTCTTATTTTCCCATCTTTAAACGCCTACCAAGTTTTTAGCGCCGCTGCCGGGGACTTGGATGCTGTGTTTTTGAAGTTTTTCTTGCTGTTCTTTGCATACTCATACCTGCTGTGTAGTTCTTGTAAGCATCTGCATATTAGTGTAATCATCTGCATCTTAGTATAAGCATTTTTTTTGCATTTCTTGCTGTGAACTGCTGTGAACTGCAGCCCATTTGCACCTTTGTTGCTGGTTCTTCCTTGAACCTAGTGTTGCTGCTGCTGGTGCCAGAACTGCTGCCTGAAGTCCTGCTCTGTGCCTTGTGGTGCCTCTGAACTTGTGGTGCTGCTGCTGTGGAGCTGGTGCTGCACTATTGTTGCTAGAACTTGTGCTGCTGTGGTGCTCCTGCTGGTGCCAGGCCAAGTCTGCTGCAATCTCTGCTGAAGCTGCTGCAGCTGGTGTAAGATAAAGCCCAACTGGGCTTGTGAAGTGAATTGATTTGAACCAAGCCCAACTGGGCTGTAAGCTGCTGAAGGAGAAGAAAGACCAAAGCCCAACTGGGCCTTGAGTGTTGAAGCCAAAGCTTAGGATGATCCAAAGCCCAACTGGGCTTTTGCAACCAAACTGAGCAGCTGGGCTGTGCTTCAAAGGTAAGCCTAAACCCATTAAGAGAACCCAACCTGTGGGCTTCCATTTTTAATCTGTGGGCTTGTAATAATTTTTTTTATTTTAATTTTATTTCTTTCTTTATTTGGGATTGTAATAATTTTAGTTTTATTTTTATTTTCTTTTTTTTTGTGGGTTTGTAATAATTAGTTTTATTTTTATTTCTTTCTTTATTTGGGCTTGTAATTTAGTTGTTTGTTAGGCTTGTAGTTTCTTTTAAACTAAAATTTGGGCTTCAAAACCCAACC